>NC_058062.1:380000-495000 GCF_020085105.1 Siniperca chuatsi
GTGGTGGTGGTGGTGGTGGGAGTGGTGGTGGTGGTGGGAGTGGTGGTGGCAGCCAGAGTGGTGGTGGTGGTGGTGGTGGTGGCCCAGGTGAGTGGTGGTGGTGGTGGTGGTGGTGGTGGTGGCCAGAGTGGTGGTGGTGGTGAGTGGTGGTGGTGGTGGTGGAGTGGTGGCCAGGTGGCGGTGGGAGTGGTGGTGGTGGCAGAGTGGTGGTGGTGGCCAGAGTGGTGGTGGTGGTGGCGGTGGAGTGGTGGTAAAGTGGTGGTGGTGGAGTGGTGGTAAAGTGGTGGTGGTGGGAGTGGTGTGGGCGTGGTGGTGGGAGTGGCAGAGTGGTGGTGGTGGTGGTGGTGGGGAGTGGCGGTGGGAGTGGTGGTGGCCAGAGTGGTGGTGGTGGTGGTGGTGGAGTGGTGGTGGGAGTGGCGGTGGTGGTTGTGGTGGTGGTGTGGTGGTGGTGGTGGTGGTGGTGGTGGTGGTGGTGGTGGGTGGTGGTGGCAGAGTGGAGTGGTGGTGGTGGCGGTGGTGGAGTGGTGGTGGTGGGAGTGGGGTTGTGGTGGTGGCCAGAGTGGTGGTGGTGGTGGTGGTGGAGTGGTGGTGGTGGGGTGGTGGTGGTGGTGGCCAGGTGGTGGGAGTGGTGGTGGTGGTGGTGGGAGTGGTGGTGGCCAGGTGGTGGTGGGAGTGGAGTGGTGGTGGGTGTGGCGGAGTGGTGGTGGTGGCGGCGGTGGTGGTGGGGTGGGAGTGGTGGTGGTGGCAGCCAGAGTGGTGGTGGTGGTGGTGGTGGTGGGAGTGGCCAGAGTGGTGGTGGTGGTGGTGGTGGGTGGTGAGTGTGGGAGTGTGGTGGCCAGGTGGTGGTGGTGGTGGTGGTGGGTGGTGGTGGGAGTGGCGGTGGTGCTGGTGGTGGTGGTTGTGGTGGTGGTGTGGTGGTGGCCAGGAGTGGTGGTGGTGGGTGGTGGTGGGAGTGGTGGTGGCAGAGTGGAGTGGTGGTGGGAGTGGGAGTGGTGGTGGGAGTGGTGGTGGTGGCAGCCAGAGTGGTGGTGGTGGTGGTGGTGGGAGTGGCCAGGTGTGGTGGTGGTGGTGGTGGTGGGAGTGGCGGTGGGAGTGGTGGTGGCAGAGTGGTGGTGGTGGTGGGAGTGGCCAGAGTGGTGGTGGTGGTGGTGGTGGTGTGGGAGTGGCGGTGGGAGTGGTGGTGGCAGAGTGGTGGTGGTGGTGGGGTGGTGGTGGGAGTGGCAGTGGTGCTGGTGGTGGTGGTTGTGGTGGTGGTGTGGTGGTGGTGGTGGTGGTGGTGGTGGTGGAGTGGTGGTGGCAGAGTGGGAGTGGTGGTGGTGGTGGTGGTGGAGTGGTGGTGGGAGTTGTGGTGGTGGCAGAGTAGTGGTGGTGGTGGTGGTAGAAGTAGTAGTAGCAGAGTAGTAGTAGCAGAAGTAGAAGTAGAAGTAGTAGTAGTAGAAGTACTAGTAGCAGAAGTAGTAGTAGTAGTAGTAGTAGCAGAAGTAGAAGTAGTGGTGGTAGTAGTAGCAGTAGTAGAAGTACTAGTACCTTTCTCCAGGTATAGTGGAGGGGCGTCGGTGTCGTAGTCCACTGGTGGAGGGAGGGGTGGCATGATGTCATCAAAACCACCCTCACCGTCCAATAGGAGCGGAGGGGGCGTGGCTGGGAGCTCTAGATCTAAGAGAACAGCACACAGGTCCTGTGAGTGACAGCTGTGCTTGGCCAATCAGGTTCGAGGAGGCAGGGCTTCGACAGAAAGCAGCAGAGCTGATAGGAGCTGATAGTTGACAAGTTCAAGAGTTGTGTGTGTACTCTGATGTGTAGTACTACTGCTTTACTACCGTCATAGTGTGAGATAGTCGTGATAATATGCAGAACCACAAATACTACTCTTGCAAAGCTGCTACTGTTACTAGTACTACGTCTAGGACTAATACTGCTACTTCCAGTAATACAATACTAAGAACATACTAACAGCAGTATTTGTACGTTGTCTTACCCAGGTGTTCGAGGCGAGCAGGTAAGCAGAGCCGAGGTGAAGAAGAGGAGGAGGAGGAGGAGGAGGAGGAGGAGAGGTGAGGAGGAGCATGGGGGGGAGGGTAGGGGGGGGGGATCATCACTGACAGACAGACAGAGTCAGTATTAACAGCAGGACGATGCTCCAGGGTCTGTGATTCATCTGTTCAATAACAGACACAAGTAAAGGCCTGGTGCTCCTGGAACCGTCCTGGAACCTTCTCCAGGACCTCTGCAACTTCCTCAAAGACTTCTACAATTCCTCAATGACCCCTAAAGCCTCCTCCTCCTCAAAGCTAATAGCAATTTCTTCAAGCTCTCTTTGAACCTCCTCAAGGATCCCATAACCCCCTTGAGGACTTCTGGAAACCGCTCAAGGACCCCTAGAATTTCGTCACTGATTCCGAAGTTCTAGGGATCCTTGTGGATGTTCCAGGGCACCTAGAACTTCCTCATTGACTCTTGGAACCTTCTCAAGGAACCCATAACCTCCTCAAAGACTTCAGGAACCTACTCAAGGCTAATTAGAACTTCCTCAAGGACACCTAGAATTAACTCAATGACTCCTGGATCTACTTAGACTTTCCTCAAGCTCTCCTAGTAAGGACTCCTGGAATCTACTCAAAGCCCCTAGAACTTCCTCACAGGCCTCGTAACGTCCTGAAGAACTCCTAGAACCTCCTCAAAGTGTTTATTTATTTCTATTTTGTGTTCTACAAACCAGATCCAATAACAAAATAAATGCATCTGTATCTTTTCAGCTGTACTGAGTTTCTACTGGATGACAGTGGCGTCCTCTGTCGGCTTACGTGACTGGACAGCAGGCAGGAAGAGAGAGCGTGTGTAGCGGCAGCGGGAGGCGGGGCCAGAGCGGACCCTCATAGAGAGAGAGCGAGTGGTGGGGGGCGAGCGACGGCGGCGACTCCTCCTGGATTGGAGAGTCACTGAAGAGAGATACCACAGAAGAAGAAACTGAGAGAAAAACACCAGAGACGAAGAAACAGATCGAAAGATACCACAGAAGAAGAAACTGAGAGAAAAACACCAGAGAAGAAGTACAGGCTTAAATTGCAACATTTTTTAATTGGGTTTGGTGGGGTGGCCTCCTCCTCGTCTTTGTAGCAGTAATCTTTCAGTGTGTTCTGTAAAAGCGTTTGGTCAGCAGCTGAGAATTCACACGTGGCTGCGCACGCAAACATCCCGCTGCTCAGGTTAAATGCACAGGAATCCAGGTGGTAGCTAATGGCTACCTGTTGTTAACTTACAGACTGTCGCCTGTTCTCTCGAAGGACATTAATACCAGAGAGCAGCAGTGGTTCATTTTGTGTAATTATCTGTGACTGACACACAGTTTCTCAGCTGATGAAGTTCAGATTGTTATGACTGACCACAGACTGTATATAAAGATGGCCGACACGTCGCCACTTCCTGCCGCTGGACTAAATGAAGCCAAAATATCCGGATACGGGAGCTGCCATCTTGCGCTGGTGACGTCATTTGGAGCCAGAGTCTGCGCAGTAGCGATCGGGGTTGGAGCCGTGTTATCGAGGTCCCGCCCACACACCCGGCCGACCCAATCGCGAGCCGGCCTCACCTGTCAATCATGACGTGAAGCCCCGTTTTTATAGCATCAGATAACTAATTAAAAACAAACGTATCAGAGAAACGAACACTAACTGGGACCTAAACTGACAGAAACCATCTCTGGGAAAAGTTTATGTGACGTACTTTGAGTTTTTAGTTTGGCTCGTGTCCCATACGCTAACGTGGAGGGGGCAGGGCTTATGACCTGTACTGCAGCCCGCCACCAGGGGGCGATGCAGATGTTCTGGCTTCACTGTTGGGGAGCTGACATGTCGTCCATCTTTATGTACAGTCTGTGTGACAGAGACAGACAGACAGAAAGGTACCATCTACTTCCTGGCTGGGTGGAGGTGGAGGGGGCGGGGCTGGCAGTTCTGACGCGTCATTGGGCAGCGGAGGGAAGCCGTCATCATCAGAGGGAGGAGGGGGAGGAGGGGGAGAGGGAGGGGGGAAGCTGGTCTCCTCCACCACTGAGGAGACAGAGACGTGATGACAGATTTAAACAGCTATTTTAATTGATCCGGGCTAACACACGTTACCATGATGAACTCATTCATTATGAACTTGTGTTGTTTAACTAATCCGGACTAATGTGATGTTACCATGACGATTCAATACAGTCGTCGCGGTAACATCCATTGACGTGTTGACATGATTAGATTAAATACGTTGCTGCCAGAAATATTTGTTTTTGTTTAATCCTCACCTGTCTCTAGGCTGAGGGGCGGAGCCGGCGGTGGGGCGCTGTGATTGGTCAGAGCCTCTGAAGGTGGGGGTGGAGGAGGTGGAGGGGGGGGCCACCATATGTCCTGACGAACCAGGTGGAGGAGGTGGAGGGGGCAGGGCCGAGGTGTTAGTGACGACCTGAGCTGACATTTCATTGGCTGTAGGAGGAGGAGGCGGGGCGTCGTCCAGCAGCGTGGTGATGATGTCACACTCAGGTGGAGCCTGGCAGGTGGTGGGGATGATGGGCGGAGCCACGGGTTTCCCAAAACTAGAGCTGAATAAATAAATAAATACATAGAAGTGATAAAATGAGTTGATTATATTGGTTGAAATGACTTTATTTACTTTACTGCAACAAGAAATGTGCTTTCACTGCTTTACACTATCAGTGGGTGATGAGCCGCTACGAGACGCTTTTAGGACGATATTGACTGCATATAAAAACATAAATTAAGTGATTCTTTTTTACGCTAAAAACACAGGAGCTCCTTTTTTTAAGCCCTAATTAGTGACTGCAGTCTTCCTTTCCTCAGGCTGCTGCAGCGACCTCCAGCAACAAGACAAGGCAACGCCTGAGAGGTGAAACCCAGGGCAAAACAAAAGACAGGTATTACTGTTGGACCTAGTTTGAGCTGGTTCCTAATAAACTGAGTGTGTATGTATGTTGTTAACACAGTAACCCGACTTGAAATCATTTTCCTTTATAGAGGCCTGATACGTTCTGATCGATGATGGCCCAGTAATCAGTAATCAATCAATAATTACTGATTACTGGGCCATCTTGGAAACTATTAGTTCAGTTTCAGGTGAAACTAGCTAATCAACAGATACTCAGGTAGACTCCTTCCTGAGGGCGGGGCTTATGTAACACAGAGTAGCTTAAATTTCTAGTTCCCGTCCCATTTTTTCACAATTGAGAATGACTTCCGGATGGGAGCCGAAACGTCTTGATTCTGAAAACAGCGTCCAGACGACTACGACTGAAACCTTTAACTCATGTTCAACTGTTTTTAGGAGAATTTGAACTAAGTTGTCGGTGCCTTTTTCAGCCCTGAGTAGTGTCTGCAGGTTTTCCTTTCAGGTTTCATACAGCCCTGGCAACCTTCACCGATAAGGCAGAGCAGCCTGTGTGTAGCCTGAGAGGCGAAAGCCAGGGAACATAAGTCTGCGAAGCACTGGCTGCTGCTCGTTAATGTCACTTCTCTGAGCTAGAA
This sequence comes from Siniperca chuatsi, assembly GCF_020085105.1. Taxonomy (NCBI): domain Eukaryota; kingdom Metazoa; phylum Chordata; class Actinopteri; order Centrarchiformes; family Sinipercidae; genus Siniperca; species Siniperca chuatsi. The sequence continues at coordinate 385,520 of NC_058062.1, forward strand.
ACATTTATTTACCCACTGACAGGGGGCGCCACCGGGCACTGGACCGGCTCTGGAGGTTTGGTGGACCTGAAACACACACACACACACACACACACACACACACACACACACACACACACACACACACAGTCAGACTTCCTGTTGGAGATATTTGGTGTGAAACAGGAAGTTGTCATTAATAGAAACACAGTAGAATCAAACTGAACCTGATGGAGGCTTTACGGATGGTTCCTGTTCGGTCCGACTGTTTCCCAGAGACCTGGGGGGACATGAGTGTGTGTTAATGTGTGTGTGTTAATGTGTCTGTGTTAGTGAGCATCAATAGAGCCTCTCAGGCTTCAGCAGCTCTAATTAGTCTCTAAACATTTTCCCACGCTCAACAAAGACTGCCTGTGTGTGTGTGTGTGTGTCTCTGTGTGTGTGTGTGTGTGTGTGTACTGTGTGTGTGTGTGTGTGTGTGTGTGTGTGTGTTACTGTGTGTGTGTGTGAAAACCTTTTACAAACCACTTCTTCAGTAAAGCCTCAGCTGATGAGCAGCTCTAATAAAACGAAACAGACATTAGAGAGTCGTTGGACGGAGATCACTTCAGGAGGATTTACAGAAACCAGTAACAGCTCAGCCTTAATGTCTCTGTGGGAAACAATAAATGCTAAATACAATTCACAAACACAATAAAATAAACTGGAAAAGGATCAAAGTTTGTGTGCTCGCTGCTGAAAGTTCAGTTGAAACATTTGAAACAGCTGAAGTGGCAGTGGCAGTCGAAATACAAAAAGTTGTGAAGTGTCCGTTAAGTGAAGTGTTAGCTGAAGTTTAAAGGTGTAAGTGACGAACCGAGCTGGTGTCGCTTGAAGTGGAAGTCCTGAAAGGAATTAGCGGCAGTTCCAGTGAATGAACTGAAAGACGACGTCAGTGGAAGGGTCGCTGAAGTGTAAGCAGTGGAAGTTGTTAGAAGTTAGACAAGCAGAAGTTTGATTTGTTGTTCAAAGGTGAAGAAATGAGACCTGAAAGACTTTACAGTAGTGAGCAGTAGTGTGCAGTAGTGTGCAGTAGTTTGCAGTAGTGCGCAGTAGTGAGCAGTAGTGAGCAGTAGTGTGCAGTAGTGTGCAGTAGTGAGCAGTAGTGCGCAGTAGTTTGCAGTAGTGAGCAGTAGTGAGCAGTAGTGTGCAGTAGTGCGCAGTAGTGTACAGTAGTGAGCAGAAGTGTACAGTATTGAGCAGCAGTGTACAGTAGTGAGCAGAAGTGTGCAGTAGTGAGCAGTAGTGTGCAGTAGTGTACAGTACTGTGCAGCAGTGTACAGTAGTGAGCAGAAGTGTACAGTAGTGAGCAGTAGTGTGCAGTAGTGTACAGTACTGTGCAGCAGTGTACAGTAGTGAGCAGTAGTGTGCAGTAGTGAGCAGTAGTGTGCAGTAGTGAGCAGTAGTGCGCAGTAGTTTGCAGTAGTGAGCAGTAGTGTGCAGTAGTGAGCAGTAGTGCGCAGTAGTGAGCAGTAGTGCGCAGTAGTTTGCAGTAGTGAGCAGTAGTGAGCAGAAGTGTGCAGTAGTGAGCAGTAGTGTGCAGTAGTGAGCAGAAGTGTACAGTACTGTGCAGAAGTGTACAGTAGTGAGCAGAAGTGTACAGTACTGTGCAGCAGTGTGCAGTAGTGAGCAGTAGTGAGCAGTAGTGAGCAGTAGTGCGCAGTAGTTTGCAGTAGTGAGCAGTAGTGAGCAGTAGTGAGCAGTAGTGAGCAGTAGTGCGCAGTAGTTTGCAGTAGTGAGCAGTAGTGTGCAGTAGTGAGCAGTAGTGCGCAGTAGTTTGCAGTAGTGAGCAGTACTGTGCAGAAGTGTACAGTAGTGAGCAGAAGTGTACAGTAGTGAGCAGAAGTGTACAGTACTGTGCAGCAGTGTGCAGTAGTGAGCAGTAGTGAGCAGTAGTGTGCAGTAGTGAGCAGTAGTGAGCAGTAGTGCGCAGTAGTGAGCAGTAGTGAGCAGTAGTGAGCAGTAGTTTGCAGTAGTTTGCAGTAGTGAGCAGTAGTGAGCAGTAGTGCGCAGTAGTTTGCAGTAGTGAGCAGTAGTGCGCAGTAGTTTGCAGTAGTGAGCAGTAGTGCGCAGTAGTTTGCAGTAGTTTGCAGTAGTGAGCAGTAGTGTGCAGTAGTGTACAGTACTGTGCAGAAGTGTACAGTAGTGAGCAGCAGTGTACAGTAGTGAGCAGAAGTGTACAGTACTGTGCAGCAGTGTGCAGTAGTGAGCAGTAGTGAGCAGTAGTGTGCAGTAGTTTGCAGTAGTGAGCAGTAGTGAGCAGTAGTGAGCAGTAGTGCGCAGTAGTTTGCAGTAGTGAGCAGTAGTGTGCAGTAGTGAGCAGTAGTGCGCAGTAGTTTGCAGTAGTGAGCAGTAGTGCGCAGTAGTTTGCAGTAGTGAGCAGTAGTGCGCAGTAGTTTGCAGTAGTTTGCAGTAGTGAGCAGTAGTGAGCAGTAGTGCGCAGTAGTTTGCAGTAGTGCGCAGTAGTTTGCAGTAGTGAGCAGTAGTGCGCAGTAGTTTGCAGTAGTGAGCAGTAGTGCGCAGTAGTTTGCAGTAGTGCGCAGTAGTTTGCAGTAGTGCGCAGTAGTGCGCAGTGTACCGTGTGCAGCAGTAGAGCTGCAGATCTGAGACTCTCAGGAGGAAATAATCCACGAGACAACTCTGTCTGAAAATCCGCTCAGTGAAGGAAGATAAAGTTTGAGGAACTTTTACTGCAGTGTCACTTCTGTATCCGTGGTTTGTGTCAGCCGCAGACACTTCCTGTTAGCATCAGCTGCTCGGCACAGACTGCACTTCTGCTTCTGGCTTCTCTAAATGCTTCTCTATGTGTCTTATCTGGATAATATTGCTGATTCACACCAACACATTATGACTTTGAACACAGAACATTTTTTGTAATATAATTACAAAATTAATATTTTGTTAAGAGAAAACTGAGCTGATTTAACCCAAAATGTCAAAAAGAACATCCAGTGTATTTACAAACTGCTGATGCATATCTATACCGAGGATGTTTAAAATGTTATTTTGTATTTAGTACCACAGAACTGGCAATTTTCCAATGGAAGTTCTGCATTGGTGGGTTGTAAGACTACAAACACAAGACAAAAGAAACGCCGATACACCAGTTGGACGACGTGTTTATGAGATACCTTCATGCCGTGGCCCAGGCCGTCCAGCTGCTGGAAGTTGATTGGTCTGCGGCTGTATGGTGGGCGGGGCTGTGAACCGGCAGTCGGTTGAGGAGGAGGGAGGATCTTGTGGCTGCGTGGGAGTCGTCTCACCGCCGTGAAGGCGCCAATTTCTCTCCGAGAAACCTTCTCTTTGTGCATCTCCACCGTCTGAGGAGGACGAAGTGAAACAGACACCGTGAGCACATTAACGCAGAGGAACCTGAGAGTGAGTCCATCATCGAAAACGGAGCTTCACAGAACATTTCCTCTTACCCAGTAAAGTACCTGTAATGAGTGTCAACGATTACACATCACCTGAAGTAGCCCCTCTTCTCCCTCGATGCACTAATGACAGCTAGATATGTGGCGGTTTACTGGCTTTACTACAACATACTGACGGTAACAACATCAGCAACAGCTTCCATCATTATTGTGATTGTTGCCATTTTCAGAGGCCCCATGAAGCATCACAGAGCTCCTGTCTCCATCAGCAGTTTGATATTGATTAACCACAAGGCAGCTCCTTTCTATTGGTCAGACAGAGACACAGCAGGGCCAGAGAAGCTGCTGTCCGTCTACCGCTAGCTACTCTGGTAATGGCATGCTACGCTAACATTAGCTAGTCGACCTATTGAAGCGCAGCTAGTTTGCAGGTGCTGCATCGTTACTTTAAGAGTGAAGAAGGTGAAGACGTCGCCCTGACCTCTGAGAAACTGAGATAGACGTTTTTCACTGTTCTGACATTTTAATGATTAAATATCAATCTATTAATTACAAAACTAACCTGCAAATGAATCAATAATGATAAGCTGTTGCAGCTGATGTCCAGATCAGGAAAAGATGAGCAGAAGAGATTCTGCTGATATTATGTTTTTATAATAACTACCATTAAGGGAACTTAATGAACTGCATAAAAAAACACAATAAAATACATTAAATAAACAAGCCTGAGACAAAATAACCAAACAAACGCACCTTAGTACAAGCAAACACTGCCCCGCTGACTGAAAAGCACGAATAAATAAAGGAATGTAGAACTTATTTATGACACAAATCACAGCAGTGGTCGCAGTCGTTTGTTAATGACAGTAAGTGAACACAAAGCAGACAGAACAGAGGCTCCATTCAGTCACTCAGTCAGTCAGTCCTGCCCTCCCCGATGGAGAGGAGGCTATTATCACACACAGAGCGTGAACCTGGATCTGTATTCTCAGCACAAAGTGAGCGGGAACCCAATCAGCACCAACGACTCACCGTGTAATAACAAAGAAACATGAGAGAAATACTGACTGGTCAGTTTGTCGGCGAGTCCTGCAGTCTGGATCTAAAGGCTCGTGCAGACAACAACACTTTAAAAAACTCCTATTGGTTTTCCTCGAGCATTTTTTCCCACACCGGTTGTCATGGTGACGAGAGGGTCCACAGACTACACATCTGATCTCAGACTCTGTATTATCTGGTCCCCCTTCCTGATCAGCTCTAGTCTCTCTTGCATAAAGTCGTCGTTGCGAGAGAGACAGCGGAGGTCGAGATATCCCGACTTTTACACCGAAACACTGGATCCTACATTTCCCATAACTGAGAATTTCATTAGAGCCTCCGTATCTGGTCTTTCTTTCAGACTCCGCACCTCCAGTTTTTACCTCTGACTGATGACATCACTGTGACATCATCAGGACACAGAAGTCACTATATAGAGGGCTGCAGGGATGACGTATATTTTTGTAGGCCAATCCGGGTTTTAGGACTCATTCCTGCAGCACTCTGTAACTATTAAACATAAAAACAGTGGAGTGACCCTTTAAATCTCAGGTATCAACCATCAGTCAGCAGGACGAGGCTCACCTGACCAATGAGGTTGATGGAAGACTCCATGTGACGCAGCTGATTGGCCTGAGCGTCGAGCAGACTCAGTACGCTACTGGCCAGAGTGCTGATCTGGTAGGCAACGCTGGCCAGTGATTGGGTGGTGAAGTTCTTAGTTTCCTCCAGAGCCTTCATACTGCCATCCGCTGACTGACGGAGACACATGGAGACAGGAGGGGTTAGCTTAGCTTAGCATAAAGACTGGAAACAGGGGGAAACGGCTAGCCTAGTTGTATGCAGTTGTTGTGCGAGCGGTCAGCAGTACTAACCTGTATGTAGTTGTTGTAGCAGTAATCGGCCACGTTCAGCAGGTTGTCGTAATTTTCCAGCAGAGCTTTTCTGGCGTTCGGTGCTTCCTCCATAATCTTCATCACCTGCTCTTCGAAGTTCTGCTCCTTCATCACTGATTTAGAGGGAAGACAACCTTTCATTTTTCTTTCTTTCTACAGAACTGCACTACTTCTGCGTTCCCTCGCGTTAAGTTCTGCGTTCCCTCACGTTAAGTTCTCGTCTGCGTTCTCGCCTGCGTTCATGCGTTAAGTTCTTTACGCCTCGCGTTAAGTTCTGCGTTCCCTCGCAAGTTCTGCGTTCCCTCGCGTTAAGTTCTGCGTTCCCTCGCGTTAAGTTCTGCGTTCCCTCGCGTTAAGTTCTGCGTTCCCTCGCGTTAAGTTCTGCGTTCCCTCGCGTTAAGTTCTGCGTTCCCTCGCGTTAAGTTCTGCGTTCCCTCTCGCGCCTCGCGTTAAATTCTGCGTTCCTCGCGTTAAATATTCTTCCTCGTTCCTCTCGCGTTAAATTCTCGCGTTCCTCGCGCTAAATACCGCGCCTCGCGTTAAATACCGCGTTCCCTCGCGTTAAATACTCGCGTTCTGCGTTCCCTCGCGTTAAGTTTTTAACGTTCCCTCGCGCGTTCTGCGTTCCCTCGCGTTAAATACTGCGTTCCCTCGCGTTAAATTCTGCGTTCCCTCGCGTTAAATACTGCGTTCCCTCGCGTTAAATTCTGCGTTCCCTCGCGTTAAATTCTGCGTTCCCTCATTAAATTCCCCTCGCGTTAAGTTCCCATGTTCCCTCACATTAAGTTCTGCGTTCCCTCGCAATTAAGTTCTCGTTCCCGTTATTAAGTCTCGTTCCCTCACATTAAGCTGCGTTCCTCTCGTTCTCGCGTTCCTCGCGTTAAGTTCTGCTTTAAGTTCTGCGTTCCTCGTTAAGTTCTCACGTTCCCTCACATCGCATTCCCTCGCATTAAGTTCTTTTTTGGACACTGGGAGCCCTCCCAATTGACCTAGAACCAGTTCAAGGATGCCTGGGATCATTAGAAGGACCCCAATAGTCCTCCCAAAGACCAAGGAGCTCTTTCAAGGACCCCAGAATGCCACTTCAGCATCCTCAAGCACCCTGGAACAGTTTCAGTGACCTCTGGAACCACATTAAGCACCCAAGGAGCACATGACACTCCTTCAAGTAATCCTGTAAATCTCTACATGGACGCAAGGACCCCTCTCAATGACTCAAGGACCTCTTAGAGAATCCTTAAATCTCTTGAGGGATCCCAGGAGCATCTCCAGGACCTTTAAAACCCCTTGACAGGCCCCTGAAATCTCTTTGTGACAGTATATGATCATGCTGTTTCCCATCCATTACATGGAGTCTTTCAAGGACCGTCGGAGCCTTGCTGAACATCCTGAAACTCTTCCAAGGACCCTGGAATGACCCATGAACCCTTGAAAAGGAATCCAGGAAATAAGATTTCTCATTCTGTCGGACTGACGACGAGCCTCTCCAGTGTAAAAAGTTTGGAAATATATTAATAAATAAGAAATATTTACAGATTCTGGAAAAACAGATTATTTATTATTGTTGTTATTTACTTCTTGTCTTTCTAACTTTGAGCTTTAATCAGCTGTTTTCAGTTTCACACATTAAAATGATGATGAACTCAGCAGCTCTGACATCTCTGCGGTGGAAAGTAACGAAGCAGTGTTTCCGTTTCATGCTGCAGCTCAGAGACGTTCACGGACTGTTTCTCTCGCAGCTTCAGATCTTATAAACTAAAATATCAGATCAGTTTAGAAAACACGTCAGAGATGAAACTGTGCTTTACACTTTGAATACAGTGACGAGTGTTTCTATAATGTGGCGTTAAAACTGTAAACACTGAATACCTGTTCCAGCACCGCTGAAGCCTGAACTCTTTCCACCGGACCTGCTGAGGAATCCGGTTTAAATGTGGCGTGAGGTCACACATCAGCTGGTCATCATCACTAAACCATGTTCTTAAAATGCTGCACGTGACGCGTTTTATCTAATTAACGTCAATTAAAGACGACTGAATCTGAACTCAACTTTAAAAACTCACCCGAAGCTCAGAGAAGGAAAGTAGCGCGAGAGAAGAGAGTCGGTCCGTCCGGCGCAGAGTCGTGGGTTTGATTCCCGGCAGGCTTCAAACGGCTCAGTGTGTTTCTGTGCAGCCGAAGATCCTCTCTGCGCCTGAAGAAGACTCACTCCTCGCGAAAACTGAAACCGTTTCACGGAGCAAAAAAAAACTGCTTTGAAACATCCGGGATGAATCCTTGAAACTCTGAACGCCAGCTGGAACTCTTTCAAGGATCCATGCAGTTTATTGAAAGATCACAATCCTGGAAACTTCTTTGAGGACTCCTGGAATGTCCTGAAGGACTCCAGGAGCCCTCTAAAGGATCCTGGAACTTCCTTACAGACAAATGAAAACTGTGAAAGGATGCAAGAAGGGCAAAAACAGCCGCACGCGGGTCCTGGAACTCTCGAAGGACCCCTCAGGCAATTTCAAGGAGTCCTGGATTCCCTATAAGGTCTGTGGGATCTCTTAAGGGATTCAGAGAGCCCTCATTAGCATCCTGGAAACTCTTTATAGGACCTCTGGAAAGTCTGCAAGGATCCCAGAAGCCATTTCAAGGACTCCTGGAAGCCTTTCAAACGACCCACTAGACCTGGAATCTTTTCAAGGACCCTGGAAACTCTCTAGGGACATAAAAGAATCACAATACTGCTTGAAAAACCCTTTACAGGAGATTCTAGGGTCCTTGAAATGGCTCCAAATGACCTTGAAATGGATAGTGGGGTCTTTCTAGAGTTGCTTTGTTTCCAGGGGTTCTTAAGAGTTTCAAGGATGCTTGTGAGCTATTCCATGGGTCATTATAAGGGCTCCAGGAATCCTTTAAAAGAGTCCTTAAATGAGTTTCCAGGGTGATTGTGAGGGCTGGGTGCTTTAAAAGATTCTGTGGGTCCTTGAAATAGGTCCTTGGGTCCCTCCAGAGAACAGAGGGACTCAAGGAAACATTTCAAGGATCTGTTTCATGTCTCTCTGGAGCCCTCTAAAGGACCTGGAAGTCCTTGGATGGACGCCAGGACTCAGCAGGAGTGAGAGAAGTTGTAGTCTCCGTAAACCCGTTCAGAGTGAGACCTCCTGCCTGTGGTCCCTCCTCTGTGGGTGAACCTGCTCAGCAAAAACCACTTCCTGTTTCACACCAGAGACAGTGAGTGAAGAGCTTGATTTCTGACTCAAAGTTTCAACTTTCAGACTGAACAGACTGAGCTGAGGCCTGTTAGTGATCAATAACTATATCAATCAATCAATCAACATGAGCAGAATGAGGATAAAGTGTTAATCGGCCTCTGATGGTGGCAGCGCGCACCAGAGTCCCTCTGGAAAACACTAAAATTAACAGCTTCATGCTGACGCGCTCCTGCAGTCGTGACTTCAGATCGATGCGGCTGTCAGCTGGAAATCTTCATCTCCAAAATGTGGACTTTTATTGTGAAAAGCTGCCTTCAGACAGCTGACTGCACCTGGACACTTCCTGTGAGAGCTTGACGCACCTGCACGCTCGCTGTGAAGCAGCGTCACCTGTTTCCTCTCACAACTGAAGTTACAGCTCCGCAGCGCCACCTGCTGCTCACACCGCCGCTCTGCAGCTGCTGGAGACCCAGACCCAGAGCCAGACCCAGACCCAGAGCCAGACCCAGACCCAGACCCAGAGCCAGAGCCAGAGCCAGACCCAGAGCCCAGACCCAGAGCCAGAGCCAGAGCCAGAGCCAGACCCAGAGGGAGACCCAGAGGGAGACCCAGAGCCAGAGCCAGACCCAGACCCAGAGGGAGACCCAGACCCAGACCCAGACCCAGACCCAGAGCCAGACCCAGAGCCAGAGCCAGAGCCAGAGCCAGACCCAGAGGGAGACCCAGAGCCAGAGCCAGACCCAGACCCAGACCCAGAGGGAGACCCAGACCCAGACCCAGAGCCAGACCCAGACCCAGACCCAGAGCCAGAGCCAGACCCAGAGGGAGACCCAGAGCCAGAGCCAGAGCCAGACCCAGAGGGAGAGCCAGAGCCAGAGCCAGAGCCAGAGGAGGAGAGCCAGACCCAGAGCCAGACCCAGAGCCAGAGCCAGAGCCAGAGCCAGAGGGAGAGCCAGACCCAGACCCAGACCCAGAGGGAGACCCAGACCCAGACCCAGACCCAGACCCAGAGCCAGAGGGAGAGCCAGACCCAGACCCAGACCCAGAGGGAGACCCAGACCCAGACCTCACATTACATGAATTTCTGTCATCATCAGCTGTGACATGAAACTTCTTGTTTGTTTATTTTTATTCAAAGTCGTCATCACCTGTTCAGTGAAAACCTCGTATCTCCAATAAACACACACACACACAGTTTTTATCCACTCATGGGAGATACGTGGTTTTCACCGGACAGCAACACATTTTTAATCACAGTAAAACGTTCATGTCCAGGTGTTCCTCGTTGCTACGGGCGACCACACATCAGCCGTTGCTCGGGGCGACGGGGTTCCAGGGCTGTCTCCGTGGAGCTCCGTCTTTGTCTTTCTTCTCCAGAGGCCTCAGGTGGCAGGACAGGACCAGGTCCCTGACACACACACACACACACACACACACACGTAAGACAGAGCCTGGAACTACTTCAAGGAATCATGAAAGGTTTTCAAGACCACCAGGAGTTCTTCTAAGGCATCCTGGAATCCCTTCAAGGACTCCTAGAATGTCTTTAAGTCCTACAGGAGCCTTCTCGAGCGCCCACGAACTCCTTCAAGACATTCCAGGAGTCCTTGAATGTCTTGAAGGATCCAGGAGCCCCCTGGAAGTGTTTCCAGGACCCTGGAGTTACCTGAACTCGCTGTAGGAGGACACTCTCTGGCTGACGGCTCTCAGCTTCGCCTCGTTCTCTCTCCTGTATCTCTGCTCGGACTCGATCGCCCCCCGCAGCTCTCTCTCCAACGCTGAGAAATCGATGACATCACGCTGTGACCTCGCCATCACCTGATGATGTCACACAGGTACAGTTACCCTGTAATTTAAAGTACAGGCTGTGATCACATGACCACGAGACATTTAGTGTTAGTAACAGCTGACGACGTCACGAATACGGTCAAATACTGCTGACCCGGTCTGACCCAGTCTCACCAGTCTGACCCAGTCCACCCAGTCTGACCAGGTCTGACCCAGTCTGACCAGTCGTCGGGTTTGGAATCTCCTTGGAAACGCGCTTCACACGGATCGACAGTGTGGTTCAGATATTTCTAGTTTATGCGTCTCGGGGGAAATATTGTGTTTTTCACTGCAACACGTTCATTTAACAGCTTTGCAGATTCTGATTAATAAAACAAATCGTTGTAGATTAAGTTCATAAAGGCGTTAAAGCAGCTGCAGCGGTGATGAACACGTGAACGCATCAGTCCTTTAATGCTGGATACATTTAGCACTTTTACTTCAGAGTTTGAACTTTTGCTTGTAACCGTACTTCTACACTAGTATTGCTGCTATTTAATAACTCTGGCAAACATTAACAAACGTCTGGTTATTGAACGCAGCTCAGCCGCTAACAACAGCTGCTGCTTTAACCAGGCTAACGTCTCGGCGCTACAACTAGTGTTGTTAGCCGTTAGCTTCCAGGCTAACGTCTCAGAGCTACAACTAGCGTTGTTAGCCGTTAGCTTCCAGGCTAACGTCTCAGAGCTACAACTAGCGTTGTTAGCCGTTAGCTTCCAGGCTAACGTCTCAGAGCTACAACTAGCGTTGTTAGCCGTTAGCTTCCAGGCTAACGTCTCAGAGCTAGAACTAGCGTTGTTAGCCGTTAGCTTCCAGGCTAACGTCTCAGAGCTACAACTAGCGTTGTTAGCCGTTAGCTTCCAGGCTAACGTCTCAGAGCTAGAACTAGTGTTGTTAGCCGTTAGCTTCCAGGCTAACGTCTCAGAGCTACAACTAGCGTTGTTAGCCGTTAGCTTCCAGGCTAACGTCTCAGAGCTACAACTAGTGTTGTTAGCCGTTAGCTTCCAGGCTAACGTCTCAGAGCTACAACTAGTGTTGTTAGCCGTTAGCTTCCAGGCTAACGTCTCAGAGCTACAACTAGCGTTGTTAGCCGTTAGCTTCCAGGCTAACGTCTCAGAGCTACAACTAGTGTTGTTAGCCGTTAGCTTCCAGGCTAACGTCTCAGCGCTAAAACTAGCGTTGTTAGCCGTTAGCTTCCAGGCTAACGTCTCAGAGCTAAAACTAGTGTTGTTAGCCGTTAGCTTCCAGGCTAACAGCAGCTCAGCAGACAGGTGATCTTACCTGAAGGTGCTTTAACTCCTCGAGCTCTCGGTCTAGTTTGTGTTCAGGTGTGTTCAGGCTCCTCGCGGGTCAGAAACATCAAACCGTCTCCATGACGACGGGCAGCCGGCCCGCGCCTGCGCAGTGCACTGCAGCTGATTTAACTCGTGTTTCTTTGATTGAAGCTGTTTGTTCAGAGCGGCGAACTCACAGACCTGATCCCGGAGCGGCATTTTAGGACTCCGTGTGAATAAAGCTACTTCTCTGGCTGATGCTGAGCATAATCCGGTCTGACTGGCAGACTGCGGAGCTCGCCTGGTCGCGGCGGCACCTGACGCTGCTTCCTCTCTCTGCCCGGACTTGAGCTCGGTGCTGCCCCCGCTGGACGGAGGATGTAAATACGTAACTCAAACCCTCCGCACCTGTAACAGTGTCTCACACCTCAGACAGACTTTCTCCGGTTTCCTTCAGTCGCTCCCACATTTACCTCTTTTTCACATCTTCTCTGATGTCCTGCAGCCGCCATGTTGAAAACACACCTTCTTTCCTTCTTACCTTTACTCCCATGATCACACCTGCCGGCGTGTCGTCATCCTGTTCTGCCAAAAACTATTTCTAAATCTCTTTCAGCCGGTTTCCTCCCGTTCCCACGGTATCCAACATATACAACATACATTATTGTATTTTTAATAAACATTCGTGTTTTTCCTCTGTGGTCCGGGACAGGTGCTACAGCGCCTCTCTGAAAACACAACATGAGATTCAAATTACAAACTGAGATCATATTAATAAACATAATAAAAGAGAATATTAATGTCAGTAAAAATGATCACACAGGACGCCGTTAAACTGCACTGTCAGCTAATATTTCACACCTGCAACACAGACGCTCATAATACACAACTTACAGCAACACAGTGAATATTAATGGCAACATCAACTTTGTGCTGTTTTTATTATTAGACTCTAACCGAAACATGCAGAGACATGCAGACAGGTACACCAGGACAGACAGACAGGTGGCTGACAGGAGACAGGTGGCAGACAGGTGACAGGTGGCAGACAGACAGGTGACAGCAGACAGACAGGTGGCTGACAGGAGACAGGTGGCAGACAGGTGACAGCAGACAGACAGGTGGCTGACAGGAGACAGGTGGCAGACAGGTGGCAGCAGACAGACAGGTGACAGGTGGCAGACAGACAGATGACAGCAGACAGACAGGAGACAGACAGATGATAGGTGGCAGACAGACAGGTGGCAGCAGACAGACAGGTGGCTGACAGACAGGAGACAGCAGACAGACAGGAGACAGGTGGCAGCAGACAGGTGACAGCAGACAGACAGGTGGCAGACAGACAGATGACAGCAGACAGACAGGAGACAGCAGACAGACAGGAGACAGCAGACAGACAGGAGACAGGTGACAGACAGACAGACAGGTGGCAGACAGACAGGAGACAGGTGGCAGAAAGACAGGTGACAGCAGACAGACAGGAGACAGGTGGCAGACAGACAGGTGACAGCAGACAGACAGCAGACAGACAGACAGGTGACAGCAGACAGACAGCAGACAGACAGGTAACAGGTGGCAGACAGACAGATGACAGCAGACAGACAGATGACAGCAGACAGACAGGAGACAGCAGACAGACAGGAGACGGGTGACAGACAGACAGACAGGTGGCAGACAGACAGGAGACAGGTGGCAGAAAGACAGGTGACAGCAGACAGACAGGAGACAGGTGGCAGACAGACAGGTGACAGCAGACAGACAGCAGACAGACAGACAGGTGACAGCAGACAGACAGGTGACAGCAGACAGACAGCAGACAGACAGGTAACAGGTGGCAGACAGACAGGTGACAGACAGACAGACAGACAGGTAACAGGTGGCAGACAGACAGGTGACAGACAGACAGGTGACAGCAGACAGACAGGTGACAGCAGACAGACAGGTGACAGGTGGCAGAAAGACAGGTCAGGACAACAGACAAGGTAGACTCAGGAAGGAGTCTACCTGAGTGTCTGCTGTTTACCTGCCTAGTTTCACCTGAAACTGACCTAACTGTTTCCATGATGGCCCAGTAATCAGTAATCAGGCCTGTTGTTCTCTGGCTGCACCTCTCATCACTGTTCAGCAGGTGATTGGCTTGATCAGATCAGATACTCAGGTAGACTCCTCCTTCAGGTTTTAACTTGAAACGGCAGGGCTTAAGCAACACAGGTAGTAGCTTAAATTTCTGAGTTCTCAGACCATTTTCACAGTGAGAATGACTTCCGGATGGGAGCCGAAACGTCTTGATTCTGAAAACAGCGTCCAGACGACTACGACTGAAACCTTTTCTACGATGGAGCACTGCTGGACGAATGAGGGACGACACGTCTTATATACTACACATTAATACAACGCAGTGTGTACTGTATATTAGCAATATACTGTTTACAGTTAGTTTACAAGAAATCAGTGTAATGTTTTAAATGTTTTATTAAACAGGAACATTACAAACAATAAAAACAACGATAAGAATAATACAAATATTAATATATATTAACTATTGCAGATTCACAGGTAAGACAACGGTGAGGTGAGGTCATGTGACTTCAGGTAACAGCCGAAGGTATTTCCAGAGAACTCAGAGGGGGCGGAGCCTGGAGGTGATCCAGGTACATGGAGACTAAATACAGCTGACTGCAGATCAGTTTCAGAGGCGAGGCAGTGAACAGGACGGCTGACAGTCGGTGAGTCACAGACACGTTTCCACACTTCAAACCGAAATGTGTTTCAGTCTGTAAACAGATCGTAGTGACAAAATGTGATCCAGTATTACGATATGTTGACATTATATTCCAGAATTATATTGTTTATGAATCTGAAGTTAAAACATTTAAGCAAAATCAACTAAAACATGATCATCTCTGGGGGCATTTGGTGTCAGTCGGAGTCGGCGTCTTTCCCCGAATGCGAATTCCTCAGATTTTTATAAACATTAGTAAAAATCACTTTTACATGTTCTAAAATGATGAAAGAATCTCATCATTCACAAAGATCATTAATTTAAAACAAAACTCTTTAAAACTGTGAATTACTTTTCCCAAATATCCAAAAGCTGCTTCAAACGTTTAAAACAACAGAACAAATTTCTGTCGTCTGCAAACAAATAAATACAGATGTTCATCAGTTTGTGTGTAATAATAACAATAACGGGCCGAACAGCAGACCTTGAAAACCCCCACAAGTAATCTTCCATAAATGTGAATTGAAATTATTATTCTATTTATTCAAATCTTCCATTGGATTTTCATCAGATTTATAGATAATTCAGTCTTTAGTCCCCGATAGATCAAACCTGCGGGACGTAGGAGAAGCGTTTCCTGGTGTGTGAGTGGTTCAAACTGAAACAACTTGTTTTCTGATTATCAGGAACTAAAACAAGAAAAACTGTTCAATGTCACACACATTTCAAATGATTTAGAAGAGTTCAGAGTTTCCCAAAGAAACAACTGATATATGGTCATAAGTTACACATACAGTTAATATATAATATACTGTATGTCTCTCACCAATATCCAAAACAATATAAGGCCCATGCTGTATCTGCACGTTGTCAGCAGGTAGACACGGGACACACAGGTTAGTACTGAGACGAGGGAGTTTATTGAAACAGCCAGACATGACGGGAGCTAAGCTAGTAAAGTCTATGGGTCTTATCCTGATGTAGCGCTGGTAGTAAGATCCACTGGAGGAGACGGGTGGCAGGAAAGCCGGGAGCTGACGAAACACACAACGGAGAAGTCCAAAAGGGGCTGTCAAGAGACGCTGTGGTCGGGTTGAGTTCTCGTAAGAGGTTTGAGACCAGACAGTGAGTGAACCGGGGGAGTGAGACTATATAGTGTGGAGTAGATGATTAGTGGCAGGTGTGTAATCAATACTCAGGTGGGTGCGATCTGCTGATTGCAGTGGGTGGAGCTGGTGGTGTCTGTGTTGGCTCTCTGACATACATGCTGTAGGCTAAATACCACACATATTTCAGAAATGTAACAAAAGAGATACGTGTTATGTATAACAGCACAGAGCTTAACGAGGCCACAAACATACATTACAATTATTAAAGCAATGTATGTTTTCAACAGCAGAGAAAATATTTGTTATTTGTGTTGCAAGTACAAATGATTATTTTCATTATTGATTATTCTACAGTTATTTTCTTGATTAATCTGTGAATAGTTTGATCTATAAAATGTAAGAAAATAGAGGTAAAAGGGCGGAGCTTATGTTCACTTAAATTTCACAATTTTTTCACAATTGAGAATGACTTCGGATGGGAGCCAAACGCCTTTGATTCTGAAAACAGTAGAAATATTAAAATATTAAAATGTCTCATTTTGTCCAAAACCCAAAGAAATTCAGTTCACTGGGATAGAAAACAGAGAAAAACAGAAAATAGAACCATTAAATGTTTGGTTAAAAAATGACAAACAATTAATCAATTATCAAAATGGTGATAATATATACAGCTACCTAGTTTTAACCGCTTTATATACAGTTAGCTAGCTTTGCTAGTTTGAACAACATTATAGTTTAATCTGTAACAATTAATCATAGTTTAAAATCATCAAGCAATCAATCAGTCAACTTAGCCTACTAGGTAACTATAGAAGTAAAAAAATTCCCTCTGAAAGTATAACGTTACATATATAAAAGTACCTCAAATCTGAACTTGAGTAAATGTAGTGAGTAACTTTCCAGCAATGTTATTTAACAAACATGTTTACATGTGTTTGATGATGCTGGTGTAGAAACTGATTTGAAATCTGTCTTCAGCAGGAAGCAGTGATGGACACCATTAAAGAGGTTCTGCTGAAAGAGCTGAAGAAGCTGAGAGCTGAAGAGTTTAATGACTTCAAGTTCTACCTGCAGGAGTACGGACTCAAAGCCAAGGAAGCTCTGAATAAAGATGAAGGTTTCCTGGAAATTTCACCCTGTGACCTGGAGAACGCAGACAGACGGAGGACGGTGGATCTGATTGTTCAGACGTACAGCAGCCAGCCGATACTGGTGACCCAGGAGGTGTTAGAGAAGGTCGGGAGGAACGACCTGAAGGAGAGTTTAACTCAGAGCGGTTCCAGAGGTAAAACTACAAATACTGAGAGGTTATATCAGGACACAACCACAAGTAAAACTACAAACATCAAGATTCACAGAAAGTGAATTCTTCTGATTTTCATAAACGTTAGTAAAAAACGCTTTTACATGTTGTTCTAAACTGATGAAAGACTCCTCACGTGAATCTCCTCATTGAATTATCAAAACGATTTGCAAAGAAAATGAACTTAAAACTGTAAAACTGTGAATTACTTTTCCAAAGGATCCAAAAGCTGCTTCAAATGTTTAAAACAACAAAACAAATATATACTACTTTTTAAAAGTTTGTGTGTAATGTAAACAATAACGGGCCGAACATGGAACCTTGAGGAACCCCACAAGTAATTTTCCATTAAATTATCATTATTAATTATATTTGTCTATGTATTTAAATCTTATATTGGATTTTCATCAGATTTATAGATAATTTATAGTCCTTTAGTCCCAGTGAGATAAAAAACCTGTTAGCAGGACTGTAGAAGTGTTTCCTGGTGTATAAGTTACTTCTGGAAAAAAACAAACATACATTTCAAACCCGCGAGCGGGTTGTGGGATTAATGACACGCAGCTGTAATCAATCTGCATTGTGTTAAATTTCATTAACATTAATTTTAATTGATTTAACTAAGACAGGTAAATGTTTTGTTCTGCTCAAAGCTGCCGTGCAGAACTTCTGTCTCCCCCTTCTGGCAGTGAGAGTAATTACACAAACATTGTTGATGTAAATGTAAAAGCTTCATCGTCTACTGCACATATTTTACCAGCCTGTCCGAGAGCACTAACCTGACGTCTGTGTCTGTCCTCAGCCCGTCTCTCAGCTCTCCAGCAAGGAAAAGCTAAAGCTACACCAGTGGTTATCTGTGTTTGTCCTCGCCGTCCATTGCTTTCTTTTGTTGACTGTAATCCTTCCTCTGAACGCGAATTTCAGGAACGATAATCTCTGTCATGCTGACGTGGTGAACAGTAGAGTTGGTCTGTGTGTCTGTAGTTTAGGAATCAGTTTACCTGTGATCACACCTGTGTACAGCTGGAGGTTTGTTGGTCAGCAGTGGTTCCACATGTTCACACAAACACAAGAAGAAATGGATCCATGGGATCGTGTGTGTAGAAATGAAGGCAGACATGTTTGATGAATAACGTCCCGTCTCTCCTTCCGCAGGTCCGTTTCAGTTAAACCAAGGTAAGATGTCAGCATCATGTGACACTTTGAAAAGATCCCAGAGTATCTGAAAACACGGTGAGACCTTTTCTATCCCTCTGTCTGTCTTTTAGGGAATTTCCTGTAACGGGGTTGCCATGGTAACCACATCACCACACACCTGTATGTCGAGGACAAACATCTGCAGACGTCATTTTCCCATCTTTCCCTTTCTGTCTTTTTTTCTTAATCAAATTTAAGTTTTTAGATGTTACAGTGGAATCAGAGCATTAAACTTTGTTAGCATGCAAATAAACTTTATTTCTACAACACTTTTCACAATAAAGGTACAAAGTGCTTTAAATGACCAGCTGATTCAGTTTGAGTTATTGTGCATAAACAGTATCTGTGTCAATAAAAATAACTTCTGTTTTGTCACAGGTTCATTCTCTTATCTAACTGAGGCAGTTTTGGATTGTGTTCATTAGTTTGGATTACAGCTTCTTCTTTGTGTGTTTTCATCTTTCCTGTATAATTACACTTTAGCTTATTAGCCACAGACATCAAACAAATAAAACATTTTATTGATATATTTGAACTTAAATAGCTGCATCAGATCTTAGCAGGGCTCAACAAGTTCAGGCTCTCTGCATACAGTCTGTAAGGAGCAATGTGGGAGTTACAATAAAAACCTTCGGTCACATGACTTGTTCATGAGACGATTAAAAAATAAACACTTTTTGACCAAACAAAGAAAACACCTCAGTTTTACTTTTCTTACATTCAGTTAACAGTTTATTTGAAGATTTCAACCCTTTTCTTGAACAGCACCAGCGTTTTTTTCTTGAGACTTTGAACCCACCACTATCTCTTTGGACTTATTCTCATGCTTCATATTTGGGCACGGTGCTGTTATCTTATTACATTTCTAACTAATGGAGCATCAGCTGTGGTAGAGACTCACAGTTGTGAATTCATCTAGAAATAAACTGGATTTATAAAAGTGTTTGAGTTTCAGTTTCTTGCCAAGTCAAGACAGAAGTAGATAGGAAATCAGTAGGATGCTAGGTGACTAGCTGCTCTCAGTTTCCATATAATATTTGACAAAACACACCTGAACACTGACATACAGATCATTTTCATTTTTATTAAAGGTCAGTAAAATACCCTCTTATGTACAGAGTTTAATCTGTTAATCTTTCATGTTAACTTTGTTCTATATCTGTAATACATATAAACTCAATACTATAAAAACATACAGCATTGTACAGACTATCATTTCTAGAACTCATCAAGGACACAAACAATAGTAAAAATGTTCCTGTAAAATTAATCCCTTAAAAAACACTTACATTTCTGTAAATCCTCTTATTTTCTGTCTTTGATAACTTGTGGAGTCCCTCAGGGACTTCCCATTAAACCTTATTTAGCTTTAAAGAAATAGATATAATTAAACCTCCTGTTCTCTGTCTTAAATATATAGATCCAGTATGTGTTTAGCCTAGCTTAGCACAAAGACTGGAACTAATCTTATAATTCCTTAGTTGAATTCTGATTTCGTATCATCTCCATCCTGTGACAAAGGGCTTCTCTGCGACGAGTCTAAAACAAAACCTGGCCCGATGGCTCCACACTGTGCATGACTGATGATCCAGTGTTTAATACTCAGACGGTCTTGCTCATTTCAAACTTCAGTAAAACATATACTTGGTATCAACATATACTGACTTAGAAAAATACTTTTCTGTGCAAATATGTGTTAGGGTGTCAGTGAATGCATCACAGACTGGTGGTTGTTGTATTGATCGATACTGGGAACACATCAGCTCTTACTTACTTACTGAGACCCCAGTCTGTGAACAAGTTATTTTTATTTTATTTAAGATATTTTGAATGAAACAGGTGTGTGATTGTAGATGATCCATTGTTCATCTACATGTAGAAACTGAGTCTGATTGTCACTGTGAGACTGAGCAACAAACAACCTGCAGATCAGCAGAGTTCATCAATTACAACATTGGCTGCTTGAATGTAATGGAGTGAGCAAAACGAGCCAATCAGCATCAAGTCTTTTGATGCCTGCAGTAAGTCAATTCTAAGACACTTATCAACTAATTAAAGAATATGACAAAAAAAAGAAAAGAAGAACCCAACGAGAGTTTTGATTTTCAGTTTGTTTGGGCACCTTAAAACGTTTTCTTGTCTGAATGTGAACAATGTTCATGTTCAGTTGAGCAATTTTCTGTAAGTAAATATTTTTGGTATTCTCAGGCACAGATTTCGAGTGAGAGTAAGAACAGTGGATGAGTTTGATAAAATTGCTGTAAAAACAAGCTAGAATCACATAAAATCCCTGCTGAAGGCATCACATACATAAAATTCACCAGGCTGTCGGGACGGGTAAGCCCAAAATCTTTATGCGTGTCCACGTCGTGTGTAAATCCTGTTTGGTGTGAGATGTTTTCCTTGGGGATTAGTTCTGTTATTTAGCTCCTGAGAGATCTTTGAATACCAAAACACCTGGAACTGTCATGTCTTTAGGAACAGAAAGCAGAGGCCGAATCCCCAGGGACCGGCGGGTCATGGAGGTCATGAGTTTTCAAGGTTCTAGAGATATTTTATGTGTTTTTGAGGTGCCAGGCAAGCAGGACACTGTTTGAAGATTGTTGGTCTGTTGCAAAATCCCAGCTTGTCTTGTCTCCGGATGCAAGAAATTCTCAGCTTAGAACCAGTCCAGGGTTTTAGGTGGTTCCACTCAGGTTCTACCTGTGTAATTTAAGGCTTAGTGGTCTGATGGTGAGACGGAAGTATCGTGTAGCCAACAGATTCCAGGTTAAACCCCTGGTGAACTTCAATATCCACAGAATTTCATATAAATTGAGGAGATGATTGGTTCCAGAGTTCCAAATGATGTGGAACCTGTGCAGATAGTTCTCACTCAAAGGTATCCTATCTGTGTTATATAAGGCTTGGTGGTCTGGAGCATTATGTACTCAACAGGTTCCAGGTTCAACCCCTCATACATTTAAATATCCACAGAATTTTTATTTAAAAAAAGGAGGAGATGATGTTTGAGTCCAGAGTTCTGGAAGGATCTGGAACTTGTTGGGAAAGTCCTTTCTCAAAGTGTGAAATTTGGAGGTTTTAAGGTGCCAAGTAAGTGTGTTTTGCTTGGTCTGTTGTGTTTAAAGAGCAGTGAAGCTGCTGGTTAAAGTTTCAGAATTAGTCCAGAGTTCTAGATAGTTCCACTCAAGTTCTACTTGGATCATTTAGAGCACAGTGGTTCGAGAAGGGTGTCATGCAGTTTCCAAGTTTAATGCCCACAGCTTTAATGACCATACATTTTAAAAACAGGAAGAGGAGATGAGTTCGGGTCCAGAGAGATCTACAAGGTTCTGGAAAGATCTGGAACTTGTTGGGACAGTTTTTGCTCACATTCGAAATTTGGGGTTTTTTAATTAATTATTTGCATTGGAACACAACTCAAGTTTAAGGTTTCAAAACCACTCCTGGGTTCCAGATGGTTCCACTGGGGTTCTACCAGGATCATTTCAAGCACAGTGGTTAGAGAGGGGCCTGGTGAAGCCTGCAGGTTCCAGTTTTAATCCCCCAAGAACCTGAATGTCTATTTAATTTTTGTGATGCGATAGGCATTCAAGTGATGATGTCTGGTTCCAGAGATCTACATGGTTCTAGAGGGATCTGGGATTTGTTGGAAGAGTTCTCGCTCAAAGTGAGATGTTTTGGGTTTTTTAAGGTGCCAAGAAAATATGTTTCATTTGGTCTGTTGCCTTGAAAGAATAGCAAAGCTGCTCTCAAAGGTTTCAGAACCAGTCCAGGGTTCTAGGTGGTTGCACTCAAGTTCTATTTGGGTAATTTGGGCACAGTGGCTAGAAATGGGCATCTTGTAGCCAGCAGATTCCAAGTTCAATCCATGGTGAAGCTGGGTTCTAGAGGAGGTGATGTTTATGCCCAAAGTTTGAAAACACTTTGACACTTTGGAAGATTTTTGGCAGGTCTCGTGATGTTTGGGAGGCTTCCAGGAGGTCCACAGAGGGTTCTGGAAGGTCCCAGAGGTGCTCCAGGAGGTTCCCCCTACCTCTGAGAGAAGACGGTCTGAAACTCGTTGAGCATGAGCTCCACTATTTGGCTCTGGAAGACCATGTTGATCGTCATATTGGCTGACTCGGTCTGGGGGCGGAGCAACGTGGGGCCCAACACGATGGCGACGCTCTGAACCGACATCCTGTTAGACTCCTTGTGCTCAATCACCCTGGAGAGAGAGAGAGAAGTTCAAGAATGTGTTTCCTGTTTCAGTGTGAGCTCTGTTAGATTCGCAAGTTGAGCAAAGGTGAATTTTTTTCATCATCATCACAGTACCAGACTACAAACTACAGCATTGCTCAACATTTCTTTATTCAGTATTTCCTTATGAGAGAAAAAGTCTTCTGTTCTTATTCATACTAACTTACCCTACATATTAATTTGATGTCACTGATACCTATTGCTTATTTGCTTTCATGTATGTTACCATGTGATACACTGTGACATAACATCCTTTCTTGGTGTTGTTGTGGACTGAAGGCAAACGTGACCATACACTTAGTCCTGGTCAAACTAAAATGTCCTCCAGTCTAGTTGCACAAAGAAAAACTGTCCTAAATCCTAACAGACAGACAAGATAGATGTCTGAGTTTATCAGCTACACAGAGCTGTTCAGGTCTTGACTATTTTCAGTAGGACCAGTTTGTGAAATAAGGATGGTCTTGGGACCCTTAATGGACACCTAGGACCCCCTGAAAACTGTACTGTAAAGTTTATTTGTATGCATTTTTGAGCACTGTTGCACTGTATTAATTAGCATGGACATACATATGCCCTCTGCATTTTAAAAAGCCTTTAGTCCAGTTAACATAAACCATTCCATACACAAAAGTCCTTGTTTCAAAAAATTAAAAACAGTCCTTACAATCACTAAAAAAATATATTTTTAAATGGAAAGAATTTTTCATTTCAGAAGAGTTCCTAAGATATTTAAACTTATTTGAAAATGTTTACAGGAACATTTATTTTTATGTTGTTGTACTTGGTTCAATTGACTGATCATGATGTAGTCTGTTTTAGAAGCATCACATATGGCATAGGACCCCTGAATGTTTTAAGGTATTTTGCAAACTGAGAATGACTCATTCATCTGATGTTCTGGGTAAATTAAGACTCTTCAATCTAAACTAACATGTCCAACAAGCAGAAGAAAGAAAATCCTTTTAAAAGCCTTCCTGCAACCTCTAAAACCTTTTTCCCTTCTCTTCGCTGTAGTGCTTCGTTAGCAAACTAGAGATTCATTTGAGTTTTCTCTCAGCGGTCAGAGGGTGATGTTTAGCTAAGAGAGGTGTCCTACATGCCGAGTCAGTTGTCTTCCCCGATGGCACACAGGATAAAGGAAAGAAATGTATGCGCTAATATCCCACATTTGTCGGATCGGGCCATTTTCAGGCTGATATGGTGATGTCTGATCCCGTCTGAACCAGACGCAGAGCAGAATTCTACCCCAAAAACACCTCAAACATGCCAACAGGTTCATCAACAAGCTGCGTGCTGTGAGTGTTTGAGGTGAATCCGTACCTCTGGCTTACTATCATCCTATCATTGGTTAATGAGTATAAAAACTAGTCCTCTGACTTTTGTTAGTCCAGGTTGTAAGAAGCCTCAGAGGGAACTCACCTGCGCAGGTGTTTGAACAGCAGCTCCATGGTGTCGTGGTTTGGCAGAGGCAGAGAGCGAACCAGGTCCCTCATGTAGGAGACTCTCAGGCTGTAGTCTGGGACTTCTGCATGGAAATAAACACACAGACCTGCTTCTAAACACTGACAGGTTCAGTTTCCAGACGACACTCCTACAAACAGATGCTTTCGCTAACAAGGGACCCGAAACATTTTGCACTTTGGTGCACAAACCTCAACAACTACAGGCCAAATGATCTGTGGATATTCATGTTTCTCATGATGGTGGTGACTCCGTGACCATCAGCACAACGTTTTTTAGCCTCATTGTGGTCTAGTTTGACATGTCACGGCAAAATCATTTCCAGCAGACTGTAAACCAAACTGGTGTCTGTCTTGGATCAGGTCTGACTGTCCTCTGGTCCCTTTCAGGTTTGGGTCTCTTCATTTCTTTTAAATTAATTTGTGCACGTCAGGTTCAGGTAGCTTTTTCATTCAGATTGGATCCTGAATTTTGGACCCATGAGGACTTCTACTCCCCACACCTGACTGGATGAATGCACAACTCGCTGGACTCTTGTTGGTTTTCACCTCTGAATGTGAAAGCGGAAGAATATGCAGCTGCTCTGGAAACGTTATTAAGTTTCTCCTAAACTTTCCACCAAATCAGTTAATAAACGTGAGAGAGAAACAGTTTAGATCCGAAGCACAGATTTAAAGTTGTTCAGCTTGGAGACGCATCATCTTCTAACCGTTTGACTGAATCGTTTCTCAGTGGATGTTTTTCAGACTTAACTCTCGTAGTGAAAACAGAACTTGTCAGATGTATTTCGGCCGTGTGGCGCTAAAAGTTTGTACTTTGTATCAGACTTATGTAGGAAGATGTATTTTCATATGATTGATACCAAAGAGCTTTAGCTCATGTTAATGTTTCACCGTAAGACTGTAATATTTGTCTCCATGTATGATTTTAACATCTGCCAGATTAGTGTTTCGTGGCTGTGGTTTAAACGTATGTGTAACATGTTGTCGGCTGTGCGTGAGGCGTGTATAGTATGTAATGTAGGGGTTTTGTGTACTGACGGATGGCAGCGATGAACTTGTCGAAGCAGCTGAAGGGGAACAACGGCTCTGGAAGCTCCCGCAGGAAAAGCTTCAGAGCTCCGGTGATCACATGAATCTCCTCCCACTGTCCGTCCTCCAGGTCCAGCTGCTCCTCTGCAGGGACAACAGGGAAATAATGACAAAGAAAACGAACGAGTAACCTTCAGTTTGTGGACAGACAGACAGACAGTTTGTTACCATGATCAGCTTTGTGTCGTAGTTTCTGGATCACAGCCAGGTTTCCGCTCACTCTGTAGATCCCGTCCACATCCAGACCTGAACACACATACACACAATTACACACACACCAGTCTGCTGTGTGTTTATTTGTATTAAATGTGTGTGTCGACTGTGTGTTTACCTCTCCTCTCCACCGCTCTGATACACTTCTCCACAAATTTGGGAATGGTGGTGTTTTCTCTGTGACAGAGTGTATCCAGGTGGCAGCCGAACACGTTATCTGGACCACAGAGGAAGAAGTGACGATGTCTTGGGTTTGAATATTTCACTCAGCGTTAAAATTATACACAAGATATAATGATGCTGTTCACATGTTGGACACGTCATTGTGCATCATCGCGACATAACTCACTATTCATTAACGGACTGCGTTTTAACACACCGGTTACTTTCCTGATCACTTCTGGAGCGGCTGTGTTTAATCAGACCTTCGGTAAGTTTTGAGAGGACTATGTTTCTGTCTGATGACAGTCTGGTCACCATGGAAACAGGCTGAGATGTCAGGTTACCTCTGATGTAGCCTTTCTCTTTAACGCTCTGCAGCGTCGGCCTGCGCTGGAGGAAACGTCGTAGTTTGGTCCGAACTCGTGTCTGCTCAGAGTCGACTGTTCCTGATGAACTCCTGCTCGCTAAAACAGAGAAGAAGAAGAATATCGGAGGTCTGAGCGTGACAGGAAGCAGACTTACAGACTCTGAGGAGGTGTTTTAACTTATTTTGGTTTAATATAATTAATTTATGTAAGTCATGTATACTTCAAAAGATCTGATACTGAAACGTCATTTACAAATAATATGTATAAGAACACATCAAATACCTGCCAATGGAAACATCTTATTATTACTGTCAAGTCAAGTCAACTTCACAAGTTTGCCTCAAACGCCTTTACAGTCTGTAAAGCACATGACACCCTCCATACTTACACCCTCATTGAAGATCATTGAAGCTTTTATTTTGAAGTTACGAGGAAGCAACCTGCCACTTGTTTTTGTGAACGTGAGGTGCATACGTTTTATTTGGTTTCTGCACTGTTAAAGCTGCAGTACTCAGTAAAAGCTGCGATCAGTTAAGTACATGCAAATATTAATTCAGAATACCCTGCGTGTGCTGGAAAAAGTTTTAGTTTTAGTTTTAGTGGGCTCAGTTAACAACCTGACATCACATCAACATAACGTTTACCAAACTGTGTCTACTCAAAGTTCACCAACACGTTTAAAGAGCCTCATTTGTTTAGTTTGAAAGCAGCAAACAGTTTCAGAGTTTGCTGTTAATCTCATTTTACAGTCGGCAGAGCTCTGATGACGGTGACGACGCGTCAACCAGCTGCTGATCAGCCTTTAATAAAGAATATTCAACTAGAGCTGATCGTATCTGTATACTGCATTTCCTCCCCCATGGTACTTAACTTTAAACGAAAACAGAAGGTTGGTTCTTGACCTTTGAAACACCAGCTGACAAAACAATCTCAACTCAAAGTCCACTTTCTCACTTCTATCGTAGAAAAGGTTTCAGTCGCAGTCGTCTGGACGCTGTTTTCAGAATCAAGACGTTTCGGCTCCCATCCGGAAGTCATTCTCAATTGTGAAAAAATGGGACGGGAACTGGAAATTTAATCTACTCTGTGTTACATAAGCCCCGCCCTCAGGAAGGAATCTACCTGAGTATCTGTTAATAGCTAACTATTAACACTCCTGGACGAATGAGGGACTACACGTCTCACTTTCTCACTTGTTCTGGTGCTTTTGACAGTATTACATTATCTTCATGATGGAAGTGTAGATATTGATGGATGAAAAGTCCTGGAGATCGACTGCAACCGAGCGAACTCCCTCTGCTGATGATGACCATGTGATGAGGTCAGAAAGCAAGTGGACTTTGAGTTGAGACTGTTTTGTCCACAACATACAAATTCCTAGATTGTGGACTCACATGTCTTCTTCCTGTCTTTGTCCTCTTTGTCTGAAGCGGCTTCGTCCTCGTCCTCTGACGGATGCTCGTGTTCCTGAAAGAGTTCAACTGAATGTCCTGACCCCAGATCTGTTTTGTGCTAATGTTATTAATTATCGGGTTTATCTGTAAAGCACTTTACAAACTGGGTCCTGATTCTTAGGAGACAATGTGGGAAGTCCTCACAAGTATTACAAGTACTTCATCATAGCAGTGTGTGTGTGTGTGTGTGTGTGTGTGTGTTACCAGCTGTTTGATGGCATCCTGCATCACTTTGAGCCAATCACTGATGATGCTCTCCGTGTCGTACTGCATCAGATACTCGCAGCCGTGACGAGTCCTCAGCTGCACACAAACACACCCACATGTTACTACAGTAACCACGGCAACACACCGAGTCGTAGAGAGGCAGGGCTCCGGTAACCACGCCAACCATGGTGGCAATGATAAATCACATGATGAGAGCGGTGACGATGAAGCCGTGCATTTAGAGCAGACTGTAACCATGGTAACAGATTGTGTACTTCTAGAATAAAAAGTAACCATGGTAACAGCGACGTGGAACCCTTAGGTCAGACTGTAACCATGGTAACAGATGGCGTACCTCCAGAACGTTCTTTTTGGATGACTTGTCCTTGGAGGCCCAGCCCACTGAGGCTCCTCTCAGCTCGACGGTGTATTCTGGGACAATCTGTGAAGATTTACTCTGAAGAACAGGAAGTCATCATCAGCTTCATCATCAGCGTTCTGGATCACTTGTTTGTACAGATTCAAATCAAATCTGAGCTTATCTGCATCATATTTGTTTACATGTTTAATATCACGTTGCCGACAGTGTTTTGTGTCGCAGTTGTGCAACATGTTTAATGCCACTTTCACCTTCTTTACTAACACAAATGTTAAAAGTCAAAATATAATTAAACAAGAGTCTAATTCCATGCTAGCAGTGCTTTGAGCTAAATGCTAACAACAGCATGCTAACATACTCACAGTGACAATGCTAACATGCTGATATTTAGCAGGTATAATGTTCACCACGTTCACCATCTTTGTTTAGCCTGTTAGCATGCTAGCATTAGCTGGTTAGCAGTAAACACAGAGTGCAGCTGAGGCTGATGGGAGCGTCAGCAGCTCTGCAGGTGTTTGGTCAGAAACCAAAGTGTCGGACACGTTAACATGCCAACCTGATGGTGGCGCTAGATGGAAAGTCAGAGGATCAGCAGAGTTATTACAGTTCATCCTGAGGGGAGCATGAACGATGAAGCACGTTGGTTCTTACAGCGTTCCCAGTCGGGGTAAATTTGGGGTCTCTGTGGAAGGTGAGGATCCCACCGTGGAGGACGGTCCAGGACTGACTCCAGTTCTTCCTGTCAGCAACAACACAAACAAACAAACAGACAATAAGACAAACTGAACAAACTGCGTCACATGTGGAATCTCATCTTCAGCTTCTTCCATCAAAACTTTCTTCAGGAGAAGAATCTACAACGTGACTGCACAGACAAACGGAGAGTCTCACCTGATCTTTTTGCCGTTATCAGCTACTTTGGTCTTGTTCATGAT
This sequence comes from Siniperca chuatsi, assembly GCF_020085105.1. Classification (NCBI taxonomy): domain Eukaryota; kingdom Metazoa; phylum Chordata; class Actinopteri; order Centrarchiformes; family Sinipercidae; genus Siniperca; species Siniperca chuatsi. The sequence goes on from NC_058062.1 coordinate 413,990, forward strand.
TCCTGCTTTCTCCAGCAGATGGCTCTGCAGACACACAGGCACACAGACAGGTGAGTCTTCAGGTTTCTTTAAACCTGCAGGTCGGCTTTGAAATGTGACTCCTGTGTAAACATGGGAGTGGTGTGTGTGTGTGTGTGTGTGTGTGTTCAGTCTTCTCTCTTACCTGCAGCTCAAACACATTTTTATTTCCGTGAATATCTGAAATCTACCTGAAGACCTTTTTACTGATGAGTCCTGGAAACATTTGACTTCACTGTACAAACATATAACTACACAACCGTTAGAACGTCATCAAGGCAAGTTTGTATCTCTGCAGACCGGAGGCTAGCTAGCTGACGCTGTCTGCTTATCAACTCCTTGATCATAACAGAATATAGTAACTTAAACATTTTAGAAAGGCCACCGCAAGAAAACGTGTTCTTTGTTTAGATCATCAACAAAACAATGGATCGTAGACGTTTGTTCCTGGCTTCCAGCATTAGCTAGTGTAGCTAGCTAGCCTTCATTTTCCCAGGATCGTGCCCGGTAAGCGGAGAAGGGTCCAACTGCAGTTCCCTCCCTTTCTGAGGCCATTTGTTCTGTGAGCCAATGGGGTTTGAGCATGTGCAGCAGGGTCCTGTTGTATGGAGTTAGCTACGTAAACTTCACTTATTTCACCTTAGCAGTTGACCAAAGTCTGTTTCTGAACAAATGTGAGATGAGAAAAAAGCAATCCAGTTGCTGAATCTTCACTCATATCAGATCTACAAGGCTGAATTTAAAAGTTTGTTCCAACTTTCGTAAGGCAAGGGCACTACTGCACTTCTGGTTTCCACTCCTATTCTAGCCTGTTAGCTTACTACTGTAATTTCCCATAAAGGTTAGCAAGTTAGCTAACATTAGCCTGCAGTTTACTGCACACAGCCTGTGGCAGCTCATTAGCCGCCAGCTTCTAGCTTTCCAGCAAATGCTGTTCTAATAAACTTACGAAACAAGGCAACATTACTTCTTCGTGTCGAACCTCCCACTTCTCCTATGAGAAAGACGATTAGTCGAATTGAAAAGTGATTGACAACTGGTTCCGGCGGCTTATTGGTGGAATTAGTTTTTGATTGACAGAGGACTGTAAGCCTCTGATTGGCCAAATTAAAAATAGTTACCCCTCCCATTCAAAGTCTCCGGTCTGCAGAGACACCCTACTCCATCAAGGACCTTAGAAACTCCTCAAACTCTAGAACATCATTAGGGTCCCCTGGAGTCTCTTGAATCTCTTAAAAGACCCATAGAACCTCCTCAAGCATCACTAAAAGATCCCCAAGGACCTGTTCAATAACCTCCACAATGACCCACAGTGCCTACTTAAGGACAACTAAAACCTCCTCAAGGAAGATCCGCAAGGAACCCTAAAAACCTCTCATAGGCCCCTTAGCGTTCTCAAAGACCCCCAACACTTCATCAAGAACCTGTAGAACATCTTTAAAAACACCTTAAAGTCCTGAAGGTCCCCTAGAATTTCCTCAAGAATAAGAACAACCTAATCAAGGACCCTGAACCTCATTAACACTCCTCTAGAACCCACATATACTTCACATAACACCCTGGATCTTTCACAGTGATCCACAAAACCTCCCCTTGATACTCCTCAAGGAACCCTAGATCCTTCTCAAGGACCTCTAAATCGTCCCCAAGGACCCTTTGCAGTCCTGCCCGAGGACATCTGGCTGGGTCAGTATAGTCTTTTAAATCTCTTCTTAAAGAAAGTTTTTGATTTTACTTTACTTGACTGGATTTAGGTTCATCTTCTTTACTCTGCTCCAGTTGATGTCGTCTGTTACCTAAAAGTTCCTGTTCCATTAGCTCTTAGATTTCATTTTAGAATTGGTTGATTTTAATTTGTTGTCTTGTGTGAAACTTGGGTTTATTGAAAAGTGCTTTATAAAAAACAATTATCTTCAACGTCACCCTGACAACCATCAGACAACCATCAGAGAACCATCAGCAGAACCATCAGAGAACCATCAGAGAACCATCATCAGAGAACCATCAGCAGAACCATCAGCAGAACCATTGGCAGAACCATCAGAGAACCATCAGCAGAACCATTGGCAGAACCATCAGAGAACCATCAGACAACCATCAGAGAACCATCAGCAGAACCATCAGAGAACCATCAGAGAACCATCAGCAGAGAACCATCAGACAACCATCAGAGAACCATCAGCAGAACCATCAGAGAACCATCAGAGAACCATCAGCAGAACCCAACCAGCGCTTCAGAAGTCTCAATACACATGATGAATGAATGTTAATGTGTGGTTAGGATGGTTAGAGGACTTTCTGGGCAGGATTCTGAGTCTGAGGTCCTGCCAGCGCCCCCTAGAGGCCGCAGTGTTCATTACAGCCACATCAGGATGTTACGAGATGGTAATAATAGTACAAATACTTGTTGTGATATCTGTCTCAAAGTGTTGGGCAGCATCCTTCGGGAATGATATTTCTAAATGTTTTGAAACGTCCTGATGAGGCTGAAGCCGTGACACCGAGGAGACACCGCAGGGGGCGCTGACCGGCCGACCGGCCCCGAAAGTTCCCTTCAGGTAACGAGTTAGTTAAATGAAAACAAATGTGAGTTTGATTCTCCGTGTGTTAGAACAAACGTTAGTAAAACCTGGTCTGCTAACAGACGGTTTCCATGGCAACTGCAGGAGATCTGACACCACCGCTAATTTCACCCAACAGACACCCAGCAGCCAATCAGAGCCCAGGACCTACGTGCAGCTGGTGGGAGCCTGTGCTCCGATTGGACAGATTCCTCTTCAGTCTGTGCCTATCAGAGGGCTTGATGAGGGAGAACAGGATGACATCACAAGGTGTCGACAGATGAATGAATGAATGAATGATGGGCAGAAGATGAGCAGGTGTCGTGGCTCTGAGTGTGTCAGTGGGACAGGTGAGTGTGAGTCTACCTGTGTGCTGTCGGGGGGCAGCTTCCTGTTGGACACCTCGGTGAGGTCGGACACGTTCCTCCGGTGGCTCGGAGCAAACGTCTGTAACAGAGAGAATTTATTATCGTCTTGTTCGCACATCCTGTTTGCAGTAGAGTTATGTTGGTTTGACTCACGTCTTCGGCCACGGTGTGTCTCCAGTTCCTGACCTGTGGACTCGTTCTCTCCTCAGAAACTCCATTTCCCATCAGCCTTTGGGGCAAAGGCGGAACCTGGAACAATCAATTCATTTAGAAATGAGAAACCAGGCGCACAAACCACCTGACTCCCCTACAAACTGACTGATCTATTGATTGATTACCTCCTGCAGCCTCCACTGGGAGCCGTTTCCATCTTTCAGGTCCAGCTGAGCTCTGGGAATCAGACTCACGGGCCGCTGAGGATTCTGGGAAAAGAACCAGGGACCAACTGGAGATTAATCGTCAAAGGTGATGAGAGATTCACCTGTTGTTACATCAACGTAATCTTCTCGTGTGTGTGTGTGTGTGTGTGTGTGTGTGTGTGTGTGTGTGTGTGTGTGTGTGTGTGTGTGTGAGTGTGTGTGTGTGTGTGTGTGTGTGTGTGTGTGTGTGTGAGAGTGTGTGTGTGTGTGTGTGTGTGTGTGTGTGTGTGTGTGTGTGTGTGTGTGTGTGTGTGTGAGAGTGTGTGTGTGTGTGTGTGTGTGTGTGTGTGTGTGTGTGTGTGTGTGTGTGTGTGTGTGTGTGTGTGTGTGTGTGTGTGTGTGTGTGTGTGTGTGTGTGTGTGTGTGTGTGTGTGTGTGTGTGTGTGTGTGTGTGTGTGTGTGTGTGTGTGTGTGTGTGTGTGTGTGTGTGTGTGTGTGTGTGTGTGTGTGTGTGTGTGTGTGTGTGTGTGTGTGTGTGTGTGTGTGTGTGTGTGTGTGTGTGTGTGTGTGTGTGTGTGTGTGTGTGTGTGTGTGTGTGTGTGTGTGTGTGTGTGTGTGTGTGTGTGTGTGTGTGTGTGTGTGTGTGTGTGTGTGTGTGTGTGTGTGTGTGTGTGTGTGTGTGTGTGTGTGTGTGTGTGTGTGTGTGTGTGTGTGTGTGTGTGTGTGTGTGTGTGTGTGTGTGTGTGTGTGTGTGTGTGTGTGTGTGTGTGTGTGTGTGTGTGTGTGTGTGTGTGTGTGTGTGTGTGTGTGTGTGTGTGTGTGTGTGTGTGTGTGTGTGTGTGTGTGAGTGAGAGTGTGTGTGTGTGTGTGTGTGTGTGTGTGTGTGTGTGTGTGTGTGTGTGTGTGTGTGTGTGTGTGTGTGTGTGTGTGTGTGTGTGTGTGTGTGTGTGTGTGTGTGTGTGTGTGTGTGTGTGTGTGTGTGTGTGTGTGTGTGTGTGTGTGTGTGTGTGTGTGTGTGTGTGTGTGTGTGTGTGTGTGTGTGTGTGTGTGTGTGTGTGTGTGTGTGTGTGTGTGTGTGTGTGTGTGTGTGTGTGTGTGTGTTGTACCGGTGAGAAGACGGCGTCTACAGGATAATCTTCCTCTGGCAGCGGAGGCTTCAGTTTGATCAAAGAAACAACAGTTATTAAAGATTAAGACTGTTTAATAATCATAATAACTAATAATAATAAACGTGGTTCCTTTAGCACACGAGCGAAAGCTGCGACTGCTGTCAGATTCTGTCTTTTAACTTCTTTTTAAGATTTTAAGATCTTTTTTTGACGTCAAGATATTTTCAGTCACACAAAATATTAAACAACAGAAACTCAACATGAACTTGTGAGCGACAGCAGCCGTTTCACACGGCGGCGCCCTCCAGAATGACGGATCTGCGACGCCGTGTTCTGCTGTGATTTAAGGCCCTAAGACTTCCGTGATCTTGACCTAATCCAGAATGACCTCGGGATCGTACCGGGCCGTGGTCGGGCCTCCTGTTGGCTGCGGTTCCTGGGGGGGGTGAGGAGGGTGAGGAGGGGGACGGTGGCTCTGGTGCGGCCCATGACGTGGCTCCTGAGGTGGGGTTGTAGTAGTAAAACCTCCCTGAGACTTCGTCCACCAGCTGCTCCCAACCACAAGAACCCTGACAGGAAGTCAGTTACAGTATATTTGATTAGCGTGTGATAATGTAGCATCACATATACATACTATTAATAACATTAATGCTGCCTTTTTATTATGACATGCTTTTATTCTTGTTCCATTACCATTTTAACTTGTGTTTCAGCAGATGCTACAGGTGAAAAATAACTTTTTGGTTAACTCATGGTTAAACCGTCCAACAAACACATAAATACATGAATCTAATATTTCAGACATTAACAGCTAAATGAAGTGAGGTCGAAAGCAGCTGCAGGAGACCTGGACTTCGTCGTGACTTCAGTATTTGAGGGTTACAGTTTACAGTCTGTAACTTTTTAAAGGTCTTGCATTTTCTTAGCTTCTAATACCATTTAAAAAACTGTAACACAGGTGTGTTTACACAAGAGACGAAGAAGAAACAAATCCTCTGACTCCTCTCTGGACGAGCGCTCTACTGTACCTGTCAGAGCCGCGTCCGGACACTAGGGGCCGCAAGTCGGATATCAGGTCGTAACTGCTGCTAACTGCTGTTAGCAGCTAGTTAGCTCAGTTAGCCATGCAGCTAACTTAGCGGTTCTATTAGCTGACTGAGTCCTGAACTTGCACCAGAACCAGTTTGACAGCAGGGAACGCAGTCCCGAGGTGGTTTACTGCTCAGCATTCAGTCTGGATATCAGGACGGAGTTTAGGCGAAGTTTTAAAGGCTGTTTGTCCTGCTGAAGTGTCTCTGAGCACAGCAGTGACCCGTCACCTGCTCCTCGGTGACATGCGAGCTTTAGCTGGAACACACCTGAGCGGCTCCGATTACATCTGATTCAACTTTAACGAGCTCAGAGAGTCGCAGCGACGTGAAGGGAAAGATGCTGGGATGACGAATCCAGGAGGGGAAAATAAGAAAGCTTCCGTGTCAACTGGCACTTCAACTCCTTTCAGTTCAGGAATTTCATCAACCACTTTAATTTCTTTCAATTCTTTTGTCCCTTCAACTGTTTTTGGTCCTAAAAGTTGATCTGCCACTTGACTCGTTCCATATATACACATGTATACATATATATTTATATATAATCTATGAAAATGTTCAGTCGAACACTGAAAAACACCTTTGGTTCAGACCTATCAGAGGGCAGCTTACCTGCCATCCGTCCTGCGAGCTGAGGGGGGAGGTGGGGCTTATCATCCCGGAGGTGGAGGAGACGGAAGACGAGGGGGTGTGGCCTGTGGTGGAGGGGGCGTGGTCCGGTGGAGGTGATAAGGGGAGGGCGGGGCCAGAGACGGTGATCTGAGGGAGAGCCGGTTTCTTCCGGCCGGAGACGTTGGCGTAGATGGGCGAGGTAGGGTCGAGCGAGCCGTGGTCCTGCAGAGAGAGAGAGAGGCAGAACTGCTGGAGATGAAGAGGAACTCAGAAGAGACAGAGCGAAGGAAACGAGTTCAGCTCATTAACAGCGACAGGAGGAAGCTGCCGGCCGACAGGAAGAACTCCTCCTATGTTTCATAAACACACACACGAGTAAATGACACTGAAACAACAAACACACTCAGCAGCAGCACACACACTTCCCCTTCAATCTGTGATGATCAGAGCTTAAACGTTTAAATACACAGACATCTTCAGACTGTTTGGCTTTTTACTGAAACGTTTCAGAATATAATTCTACGTTATTAACATGTTCACATGTTAGAAGCTCTTGAACGTGATGATGGAGACGTGACCGTCAGTCAGCCGAGGACAGATGAGACTTCCTCTCCTGTTGTTTGGAGAAGTGGAAATCCTGGAAATCCTGGAAATCCTGGAAGTCGAAATATTGCAGAAAGTTTTTCTGAAGCAAATCTGAGCTTCATTTGGATCCATGGAAAACCTGCTCGAACCAAACCTGTGTGTGTGTGTGTGTGTGTGTGTGTGTGTTGTACAGCACATATACTGAGTCAGAGGTCGGAGGTCAACTCAACAATAACCACCTCAGTTTCACATTAACCTGAACACACTTCAGCTCCTGTCAGCTGACTGGAGATCAGCTGTTACTCTGAAACACGTCTGTTTTCACGTAAATACGCAACAGATACATAAATCTTCATCAGCCTCCAACACTGCAGCTGCACCAGCTCTTAATGAGGTGCAGCTTCCACACTTCCATTGCTTTCTGCTGGTTTTTAACAAAATGAACCAGCCGCTTCAAGTATAGCTCGGGATGTGTGAACTTACCCACAATGCCTCTCTCTCTTTGTTCCTGTAAAGTCTCTTCAACATCAAAGTCCATCAAAAACAAGTCAGAAAGCTTTATAATCCGTCTGTGACTGTTTCATGTTTCCAGACGGCAGCTCTGCCTGCAGGCTGTAGCCCCGCCCCTCTATCAGTAGCCCCGCCCATCTCTGCAGGCTGTAGCCCCGCCCCTCTATCAGTAGCCCCGCCCATCTCTGCAGGCTGTAGCCCCGCCCCTCTCTGCAGGCTGTAGCCCCGCCCCTCATCTCTGTAGCCCCGCCCCCGCCTCCCTGCGGGGGTTTTGCACCAATATGACTCTACAAAGGCACTTTAAGCTTTCCCACCTCACATCACTTCATCAGCGGCCGAGCTCGTCCTGCTGCACAATGTCATTTAAACTACTTCAAACACATTTTCTGTTCTGCAAATCCTTTTACATATCGGCCAACATCAACATCAACATCAATATCAATATCAACATCAACATCAATATCAATATCAATATCAACATGAATACCGCTCAACACACTTTGCAGCGTGGTAAACCTTGTTTCCATCGTTTGGTTGGTTGGCTGGAATTTCTTTTGCTTAAACAGTTTTTATTCAGTTACATAAATAACTGAATGAATTAAATGATTCATTAAATTGTTGCTTGCGATGAAGCAGGAATTGAAAAATGTGAGTAAAGCAAGTTTAAACTAAAAACTCAGCAGAAGTGTTTTTACCTGTGATTCACTTCTCCAGAGACAAATGTGGAAACTACAACGCGTTTCCTGTCATCACACGCTTCTGCTCGACCTCGCCGCTTTCACTTCCTGTGTCGGAAACAAACGCCTCGGGCTTCAGGAGACCCGGCGGAGGGACGACGGCGTGCCGGGGAAACGGAGCGGAGCGGCTTAGTTGTGTCTTTTATAGTTGACACTAATGTACCTTTCCCTCATTATACTAATCTAAAAATAATAATAATAACCGGATCAATTAACACCAGCCAAGAGGTTTGTAACGCTGTGGACCAGCAGGTGACCAGCAGGGTGGACCAGCAGGTGGTCCAGCGTGGACCAGCAGGTGGTCAGGTGGACCAGCAGGTGGTCCAGCAGGTGGTCCAGCAGGTGGGCAGGTGGACCAGCGGGTGGTCCAGCAGGTGGACCAGCAGGTGGTCCAGCGGGTGGACCAGCAGCAGCGGGTGGTCCACAGGTGGACCAGCGGGTGGTCCAGCAGGTGGACCAGCAGGTGGTCCAGCGGGTGGTCCAGCAGGTGGTCCAGCGGGTGGACCAGCAGGTGGACCAGCAGGTGGTCCAGCGGGTGGTCCAGCAGGTGGACCAGCAGGAGAAGCCTTTCTATCTCTGGGTTCATTGAACTGTGCGTAGATGAAACAATCTGTCTTCAGGTGCTTCAGGTGGTTCAGGTGGTGTTGAGTCTCTGAGGACAGTTTCAGGTGGTGTTGAGTCTCTGAGGACAGTTTCAGGTGGTGTTGAGTCTCTGAGGACAGCAGAGCTTCAGGTGTCGTCACGTTCTGTAGAAATCACCTTTCATCCTCTTCATCACGTCGACCGACAGAAAATTAATTATTAACTATTTTGTTGGTTGAAGTCGTTTTTCATGTAAACCGATCAATCGATGAATGGATCAATCATCAGCTGCAGCTAAACTTTAACACTTCAACTTCGTTCACTTCGGCTTCTTCAGTATTTCAACTACACACACACTCACACACACACACTCACACACACACACACACACACACACACACACACACACACACACACACACACACACACACACACACACACACACACACACACACACACACACACACACACACACACACACACACACACACACACACACACACACACACACACACACACACACACACACACACACACACACACACACACACACACACACACACACACACACACACACACACACACACACACACACACACACACACACACACACACACTCACACACACACACACACACACACACACACACACACACACACACACACACACACACACACACACACACACACACACACACACACACACACACACACACACACACACACACACACACACACACACACACACACACACACACACACACACACACACACACACACACACACACACACACACACACACACACACACACACACACACACACACACACACACACACACACACACACACACACACACACACACACACACACACACACACACACACACACACACACACACACACACACACACACACACACACACACACACACACACACACACACACACACACACACACACACACACACACACACACACACACACACACACACACACACACACACACACACACACACACACACACACACACACACACACACACACACACACACACACACACACACACACACACACACACACACACACACACACACACACACACACACACACACACACACACACACACACACACACACACACACACACACACACACACACACACACACACACACACACACACACACACACACACACACACACACACACACACACACACACACACACACACACACACACACACACACACACACACACACACACACACACACACACACACACACACACACACACACACACACACACACACACACACACACACACACACACACACACACACACACACACACACACACACACACACACACACACACACACACACACACACACACACACACACACACACACACACACACACACACACTCACACACACACACACACACACACACACACACACACACACACACACACACACACACACACACACACACACACACACACACACACACACACACACACACACACACACACACACACACACACACACACACACACACACACACACACACACACACACACACACACACACACACACACACACACACACACACACACACACACACACACACACACACACACACACACACACACACACACACACACACACACACACACACACACACACACACACACACACACACACACACACACACACACACACACACACACACACACACACACACACACACACACACACACACACACACACACACACACACACACACACACACACACACACACACACACACACACACACACACACACACACACACACACACACACACACACACACACACACACACACACACACACACACACACACACACACACACACACACACACACACACACACACACACACACACACACACACACACACACACACACACACACACACACACACACACACACACACACACACACACACACACACACACACACACACACACACACACACACACACACACACACACACACACACACACACACACACACACACACACACACACACACACACACACACACACACACACACACACACACACACACACACACACACACACACACACACACACACACACACACACACACACACACACACACACACACACACACACACACACACACACACACACACACACACACACACACACACACACACACACACACACACACACACACACACACACACACACACACACACACACACACACACACACACACACACACACACACACACACACACACACACACACACACACACACACACACACACACACACACACACACACACACACACACACACACACACACACACACACACACACACACACACACACACACACACACACACACACACACACACACACACACACACACACACACACACACACACACACACACACACACACACACACACACACACACACACACACACACACACACACACACACACACACACACACACACACACACACACACACACACACACACACACACACACACACTGCGCACACACACACACACACACACACACACACACACACACACACACACACACACACACACACACACACACACACACACACACACACACACACACACACACACACACACACACACACACACACACACACACTCACACACACACACACACACTCACACACACACACACACACACACACACTCACACACACACACACACACACACACACACACACACACACACACTCACACACACACACACACACACACACACACACACACACACACACACACACTCACACACACACACACACACACACACACTCACACACACACACACACACACACACACACACACACACACACACACACACACACACACACACACACACACACACACACACACACACACACACACACACACACACACACACACACACACACACACACACACACACACACACACACACACACACACACACACACACACACACACACACACACACACACACACACACACACACACACACACACTCACACACACACACACACACACACACACACACACACACACACTCACACACACACACACACACACACACACACACACTCACACACACACACACACACACACGCAATAACACACACACACACACACACACACACACACACACACACACACACACACACACACACACACACACACACACACACACACACACACACACACACACACACACACACACACACACACACACACACACACACACACACACACACACACACACACACACACACACACACACACACACACACACACACACACACACACACACACACACACACACACACACACACACACACACACACACACACACACACACACACACACACACACACACACACACACACACACACACACACACACACACACACACACACACACACACACACACACACACACACACACACACACACACACACACACACACACACACACACACACACACACACACACACACACACACACACACACACACACACACACACACACACACACACACACACACACACACACACACACACACACACACACACACACACACACACACACACACACACACACACACACACACACACACACACACACACACACACACACACACACACACACACACACACACACACACACACACACACACACACACACACACACACACACACACACACACACACACACACACACACACACACACACACACACACACACACACACACACACACACACACACACACACACACACACACACACACACACACACACACACACACACACACACACACACACACACACACACACACACACACACACACACACACACACACACACACACACACACACACACACACACACACACACACACACACACACACACACACACACACACACACACACACACACACACACACACACACACACACACACACACACACACACACACACACACACACACACACACACACACACACACACACACACACACACACACACACACACACACACACACACACACACACACACACACACACACACACACACACACACACACACACACACACACACACACACACACACACACACACACACACACACACACACACACACACACACACACACACACACACACACACACACACACACACACACACACACACACACACACACACACACACACACACACACACACACACACACACACACACACACACACACACACACACACACACACACACACACACACACACACACACACACACACACACACACACACACACACACACACACACACACACACACACACACACACACACACACACACACACACACACACACACACACACACACACACACACACACACACACACACACACACACACACACACACACACACACACACACACACACACACACACACACACACACACACACACACACACACACACTCACACACACACACACACACACACACACACACACACACACACACACACACACACACACACACACACACACACACACACACACACACACACACACACACACACACACACACACACACACACACACACACACACACACACACACACACACACACACACACACACACACACACACACACACACACACACACACACACACACACACACACACACACACACACACACACACACACACACACACACACACACACACACACACACACACACACACACACACACACACACACACACACACACACACACACACACACACACACACACACACACACACACACACACACACACACACACACACACACACACACACACACACACACACACACACACACACACACACACACACACACACACACACACACACACACACACACACACACACACACACACACACACACACACACACACACACACACACACACACACACACACACACACACACACACACACACACACACACACACACACACACACACACACACACACACACACACACACACACACACACACACACACACACACACACACACACACACACACACACACACACACACACACACACACACACACACACACACACACACACACACACACACACACACACACACACACACACACACACACACACACACACACACACACACACACACACACACACACACACACACTCACACACACACACACACACACACACACACACACACACACACACACACACACACACACACACACACACACACACACACACACACACACACACACACACACACACACACACACACACACACACACACACACACACACACACACACACACACACACACACACACACACACACACACACACACACACACACACACACACACACACACACACACACACACACACACACACACACACACACACACACACACACACACACACACACACACACACACACACACACACACACACACACACACACACACACACACACACACTCACACACACACACACACTCACACACACACACACACACACACACACACACACACACACACACACACACACACACACTCACACACACTCACACACACACACACACACACACACACACACACACACACACACACACACACACACACACACACACACACACACACACACACACACACACACACACACACACACACACACACACACACACACTCACACACACACACACACACACACACACACACACACACACACACACACACACACACACACACACACACACACACACACACACACACACACACACACACACACACACACACACACACACACACACACACACACACACACACACACACACACACACACACACACACACACACACACACACACACACACACACACACACACACACACACACACACACACACACTCACACACACACACACACACACACACACACACACACACACACACACACACACACACACACACACACACACACACACACACACACACACACACACACACACACACACACACACACACACACACACACACACACACACACACACACACACACACACACACACACACACACACACACACACACACACACACACACACACACACACACACACACACACACACACACACACACACACACACACACACACACACACACACACACACACACACACACACACACACACACACACACACACACACACACACACACACACACACACACACACACACACACACACACACACACACACACACACACACACACACACACACACACACACACACACACACACACACACACACACACACACACACACACACACACACACACACACACACACACACACACACACACACACACACACACACACACACACACACACACACACACACACACACACACACACACACACACACACACACACACACACACACACACACACACACACACACACACACACACACACACACACACACACACACACACACACACACACACACACACACACACACACACACACACACACACACACACACACACACACACACACACACACACACACACACACACACACACACACACACACACACACACACACACACACACACACACACACACACACACACACACACACACACACACACACACACACACACACACACACACACACACACACACACACACACACACACACACACACACACACACACACACACACACACACACACACACACACACACACACACACACACACACACACACACACACACACACACACACACACACACACACACACACACACACACACACACACACACACACACACACACACACACACACACACACACACACACACACACACACACACACACACACACACACACACACACACACACACACACACACACACACACACACACACACACACACACACACACACACACACACACACACACACACACACACACACACACACACACACACACACACACACACACACACACACACACACACACACACACACACACACACACACACACACACACACACACACACACACACACACACTCACACTCACACACACACACACACACACACACACACACACACACACACACACACACACACACACACACACACACACACACACACACACACACACACACACACACACACACACACACACACACACACACACACACACACACACACACACACACACACACACACACACACACACACACACACACACACACACACACACACACACACACACACACACACACACACACACACACACACACACACACACACACACACACACACACACACACACACACACACACACACACACACACACACACACACACACACACACACACTCACACACACACACACACACACACACACACACACACACACACACACACACACACTCACACACACACACACACACACACACACACAGAGAGACACACACACAGACACACACACACACACACACACACACACACACACACACACACACACACACACACACACACACACACACACACACACACACACACACACACACACACACACACACACACACACACACACACACTCACACACACACTCACACACACACACACACACACACACACACACACACACACACACACACACACACACACACACACACACACACACACACACACACACACACACACACACACACACACACACACACACACACACACACACACACACACACACACACACACACACACACACACACACACACACACACACACACACACACACACACACACACACACACACACACTCACACACACTCACTCACACACACACACACACACACTCACACACACACACACTCTCAGGTGTCGGGTTACTCTCGTTGTTCCTCTCTCATCCTGCAGGTGTCGCTGCAGCGCCGTCCTCTCACGGTTTCCTGTCCGACCCTGAACACATCCTGCCGGCTGTGACATCACTACTTCCTGCTGACCTCATCACATCCTGCTGTGATGTCACCACACAGGCCATGATAATTATAACAATGAATTAAATAACGTGACACACAAAGAGATAATAGATAAATAATAAAATGAATAAAATACAAATGATAATATAAAACAAAATATGATACTAAAACAAATAAAGAGTTTTTTAAAAAGTGAAATAAAGTTTTTATCCAGGCCCAGTTCACCGCGCTGCTGGAGGTCAAAGGTCAGCAGCGTTTCTGCTCCGAAGAGAATAAAAAGAGGAAACAGCTTCTTCTTCTCCGAGCTTCCTGTGTGGACGCGGCAGGAAGTGACACGCAGGAGAAGGCTTTTATTTTGTAAAAAGACCTGCAGCCCGTCTGAACTTCATGCGGCAACAAATAATTGATGATTAATCTCCTCGTGTGCCGACACTCAGCCGCCATCGCACCAAACATCACAGATCCATCAGAAGCCAGTCCTGCCTGCAGTCCAGCGCAGAGACGATACGATTTCTCCCTAAAACTGTTCAGTAAACTGCCTTCAGGAAAGACGGTGGCTTTAGTTCAATATACAAAAAGTCAACACGTCGTGTCAGCGTTGACTTTTTCTATATTTCGCCATAAAGACCGCCATCTTTCCATCTTTCCTGAAATACAGAGAAACATCAAAGTCCAGTCCAGCACCACAGCAAACACTCCAAGGACACTCAGCTTGATTAAATAATAAAATCAGTGGAAGTGGTTCCGTGTGATCGTGCAGCAAAGACACAAGAGGAAGGAAAAGAAAAAGAAAAGCCTCTTCCAAGGAAACAAGCAAACAAAAAACATCTGGAGCAACTTGATAACCTTGCAGAGACGTAAAATCCTGTCTACGAAAGAACACTGCTGGACGAATGAGGGACGACACCGTCTCATCATGTCTGAGTATTACAAACCTCACAGATCTGATAAAAACCACAAACTTCTGCCCAGCGATGAAACTCGGTCAGTCAGACACGTAAAACACCAGCAGCTGCTTCATTAACCGAAAAACCTCCCTGAAGTATTTTACCATTAAAGACGCTGCTGCAGCAAGAAACATTCCTTTAAAAAACACACAAACAAACAAGAAACAACAACTTGGCTGAAAAATCAGCTGGTAAAACTCGAAGGATTTCACTGAAGAATAAGAATAAACCTGCCGCCTACGTTGCCCACAATGCAACTGGACCACCGACAGGTATGTAAATGTGTTCTGTACATCTGCAGCTCTGCTGTTACACTGAATGAACTAAATGTCAAATTTACACTCTGACACCAAACTTTATCTTCCAAAAGTTATTTTATCTTCTGTTTCAAACTCGACAGAGACATCAGAGCAGAAGAGCTGCCGACATCACATTGTTCTCCACAGGATGATGACCATGGACGCTGACTGAAAGTTCCTACCTGGCCAGCAGCTCCTCACTGAAGACTTCATTAAATCCACAACATATTTAAAATCTAAAGTTTCTCACATGAAAAAGCACGAAGACTGTCGGACCGATGATGCTTCACAACAACACGGACTGAGAAGGTCTCAGGTGTCTTACCTGTGTGGGGCGCGGGGCAAGTGCAGATTCAGGCGGCGCTCCAGGACTCACTCTTCCTCCAACCAGAGCCTCCAGGTCCAGGTTCAGGTCCTGGATGGACTCGTAGATGTGGTTTGAATCTTCCTCCTTCGGTGAGTTTTCCTCACCGCTGCTCTTCTCCCCCCCCACCTCCTCCTCCTCCTCCTCCTCCTCTGGCTCTATCGGAGACTCTTGGTTGTCATGGTGACCTGGAGATGGCGAGGACGTGGTGCTGTGGAGGTCGTAGTGGGGGGGGGCCACGGGGACCACGGGGACCACGGAGACCACGGAGACCACGGGGACCATTGGTGTCTCCACAGGGATGAGCTGGGTCTGAGGTCGGGGTGTGGAGAGGGGGTCTGCTGGACTGAAACTGGGAACTCGATGTTTCCCAGAGTCCTTGTGGTCGTCCAGGAACTCAGAAAGGGGCTGTTTGCTCAGAGCATCGTCGGCCATGTTTATTGTCTTACTGGTGTCTTTGGTCTTGGTCTCTGCAGGACCAATAGCAGGGTTGCTGGGATGTCGCGGTGCCGGTGCCACTACAGCCGACAGGTCATGGAAGTCCAGTGGGACACCGAACGTGGACATGCGGTTCTCAGTCTTGCGGTATCTGTTGGAAGTATCGGGTCTGAGTCGGATCGTCACCTCATCCCCTGGTTTGGTTTTGTGCTCCTCCAGAGTCTTTGGAACAGGGACGGGGACGGGGACTGGGACTGGGACGGGGACGGGGACTGGGACCGGTGCAACCACAGGAAGCAGCAATGGTTCAGGACTGGGCGGTTTGGCAAAGTCCAGAGGTGAGGGGAAGTCCGGCGGCAGCTCCTTGACATACTTGGCGGGGATATAGAAGGGCTTGGCTCTGCGGTCGCTCTGGACCTGCCACCAGTGGTCGTTGGTTTTAGCCAGAAGGACGTATCGCTCGTTGGGTTTAATGGAGACCAGCGCCCCATCCTGACCCTGGTACTCATACTGAAACTTCACCAGAACCAGACCCAGACCTGCAGGACCCAGACCAGAACGGAGGATCATAGGAAATAATAAAGAACAGTGTTACATCAAGGTCAAGAGCTAATGCTAAAGCTAACTCAACTGCATTACTACACATTACTACTGCTAATACTAATATTACCACTTCTACTTTAACTGTTAATTACTACAGCTACTGCTTTTACTACTACTACTACTACTACTACTACACTATGACTACTACTACTACTACTACTACGACTACTACTACTACTACTACTACTACTACTACTACTACTACTACTACTACTACTACTACTACTACTAATGACTACTACTACTACTACTACTACTATGACTACTACTACTACTACTACTACTACAATGACTACTACTACTACTACTACAGCGACTACTACTACTACTACTACTACTACTACAATGACTACTACTACTACTACTACTACAATGACTACTACTACTACAACTACTACTACTTTAACTGCTACTGATAACATTACTACTGTTACTGCTGTTGTTCCCTTTAGGACCCATCATGGCTGCTTTCTTGTAAAACGAGAACTCACCTCTGCCGAGCAGGGAGGAGGTTGTTGCCATGGTGACGGCCCTGTGGTCCCCAGGCCCTGCCACCCTCAGGTAGATGGGCAGGTGACTGTGAAGGTGAGAGGTCAAAGGTCACACCTGTTCATCAGCCCCCTGAAAGAGAGAAAAGTCACATCAGACCAGACAGAGCGGATTCAACAACAACTACTGACTTCGAAAATTGCTTTTAGATGTACTTCTACTGCAAAAGGTTCCTTTAAACGACCTGAGATCCTCCCACACGTTGCATCTGCTGTATTTAACATGACTTAGCATTAGCCTCAGTGACTGCACACCGCTCTCTGGGCCTCAGCAACCACCACAACCTCCAACCAAACAGGGGCTGAATGGAAGCGTACATGTGGCTAATGTTAGCAAGCTAGTTAAGAACACACAACATTAAGTACAGAATCGAGGTACTTGTACTTTACTGCAGTATTTCCATTGTATGCAACTATATACTTCCACTCTCCGACATCTCAGAGGAAATATTGGACTTTTTCCTTCCCTACGTTTGTCTGACGGCTTCAGTTACTTTACAGATCACAGCGTTTCATCCCCTTCCTGTCCGGTGGAAACCTCGTATCTCCAGGTGTTTGTGACGAGCTGAAGGATGAAGAGTTTCCTTCATGTGCTGAGGAAACTCTCCTCCTCCTGAAGCTGAATAAACTCTTTAACCCCCCCTCGGATCAGCTGGGAAACGCATCGTCACAGAGCTGAAAACAGGCTGTTTCTCTGATACGTGGTTCTCACAGGACGGCGACGCTGCAAACACATGATGACCTTATAGACCATGATGCATTGCTGCAGGTTAAACTGCCCAACAGGATATAAAGCAGTTAAAATTAGCTCAACCTGAAACATCTGCAGCAGTAAAATGCAACACACACATGAATGCAGCAGGAATATGAATCCAGAAACATCAGATATAATAAACCACTGACAGGAAGCGTTTTACTGCACAGGGACGACTTTTAAACCTTTAACATGAGCAAGGTTTTAAATGCAGGATCGTCACTTGTAGTGGAGTACTTTCACAGTGTGCTATCAGTACTTTTCCTTTAGTAAAGGATGTGAACACGTCTTCCACCACTGCAGATACGGTGAATAATACACGTCCAGGACCAAACTGGGATCAACCCTCTAACTGACGTTAATTCCCAGTAAGTCAGAGAACGAGACGACTCCCAGTGTCAAAGTAACAGCGCGTTACTGGGACTAGTAATCACATTGATCACAGGTGAAGTAATCACATTACTGTGACGTGTTACTGACCATGTTGGGAGAACAGCGCAGCTGAACTGTGTCCAATCATACGGACAGGTTTCCTGTTTACAGACAAGCAGGCGGACAGAAAACACATCACCACGATGTCATGACAGCTTCATTACAATAACAGTAATGATAGTAATAATTAATAATAATATGGACAATTTCCTTAGTAGGAAATGAAGTAACTTGCTGTAAACCAGGAAAGATTCAGTTTGCATTTAGAAAACTTTTCACGAGTGTGCTGACGCCAACAGCAAACTCAAGTTTCCTTCTTGAGATAAAAAACTCGTTCCACCCGTTACTTTGTGCACAAAACACCTTCACATGTTGAAGCCACGTCGTTCCGGCTTGTTTCCTAAAAAACGCGTGCACGCATCTATATTATGCTGTCCTCACAGTCCTCTTCAGGTTTAAACCACTCTGATGTTTCATACAATGATATTAAAGTGCATCATTTGTCTCACCTGATACCTGCCGCAGACGAGGAAAGTACCTGAAGTACTTTCACTCAGCGGCTCAAAGGCTCAAACAAGTTTCTACACAGATGGACTCCAGTGATGTTGGACGCGAAGCTGCAAATTAAAGGACTGCGGTTTATCTTGTTGGAAAATGTTACCGCCCACCGTCAAGAACAGAAAACTTCTTCAGTGTGTCTTGTTTTGAGATATTGACCCTAAAAAAACTAAAAAACACACACACACACACACACACACACACACACACACACACACATTGGCCACTTTATTAGGTACACCTGTACAATCTAATGTAATCCAACTGCCATAAAGTCTATTTTTATGAAGCCTATAATGTTTCTTTTGACACACAGTTAATGTAATAATATGTTAACACTGAATAATATGAAGCCTTTTGTGTTCTGAGAGTAATTCAGAGTGTTGCTGGAATAAAAACAGACTCCATGCAAGCAGCTGCTGACAGACGCAGAGTTATGTTTCTCTGCTTCTTCTTGTCGGAACAAGTCAAACTACAATCAGCTCTGAACTGCAGCTCCTGAAGCTAACGCTAACGCTAACCCTCAGGCTCTACTCTCACGTCTTCCTTCTCTCATCGAGCTGTACATCACATGCTGTCTAACAGCTCGTCCGCTGTGAGACGCTGGACGGTGGTTTGGAAAGTGTACACCTGAACCTGCGTTATGATGTCGGTGTAATGTTCTACTCACCTGTCTGCTTCTCTGGTTAACAACTGAGCTCAGTGTTTCAAAGTAAAAGCCCTCCAGCAAGGGAGGGATTATATAAGAGGTTCCACAGAGAGACAACAGTCTGCAGGTTTTCTTTCCAAACCACAGGCTCCGCCCACTCACCAGGTAGAGGGGCGGAGCTTATCAGTGACATCTCCTGCTCAGTCGCAAACATGCAGGCTGGTGGCTTTCATGCACTTAACTCGAACCAGATCACGCAGGTAATCTGTTTACACGCTGCAGGTCAGTAAACAGGTTCCTCCTCGACTTACTTTAACTGTATCACCGATAAAAGCGTCTGATGTTCTGACAAACTTATTCAGACTTGTAGAGGAAACGTCCTGTGAGTTTTAGTCGGACTTTGGATGAAGTTATTGTGATGAACTCTGCTTCCAGCTGATACTTTCTGCAGTCTGTGTCCTGCTCATGCTCACACGTAAAGAGGCGATTAGAAACCTGGTAACTGTCGTCCTCCGGGAGAAGGCCACCTGAAACCAGGTGTGCGGTTTACGTGACATTTAAGGAAGACGACTGTGACCTGGTTACTGAAGTGCAGGTAAACTCACAGTCGGACACACACATTTAAGAATCTGAGCATTTTCACTCTCAGATGTCTCAGATGTGCTGTTTTATAGCTCAGTGAACTGAAGCTCTTTGAAAACTGAAAACCGAATCTGAATGAGTCACTGACAAAATAAACGGCAGATAAACTGAAATTAAGAAGAATTATCAGTTGAAGCCCGAATGTAAAACATTATTATTATTAGTACATTATTAGCGAGGACAACCGCACTATGAGAACGTTTGAGATGAAGAGATGAAGCAACAGCTGTTGTCCAGGAGCCTCTGAGCAAGGCAGTGACCACACACACACACACACACACACACACACACACACACACACACACACACACACACACAGAACAATAACAGGAGGCTGATCTCAGGCCTGTTCTGTTTATAGAGGGAAGTGTCTGCTCTTCCTGTCTGCTGTAAGTCCCGCCCACAAGGCTGCGTAGACTCCACCCCTCAATGACATCACACACCCTGGTGTGTGTGTGTGTGTGTTTCCTGTCTTTGTAAAGGAACAATAGTCTGACTCCAGTCAGTGTGTTCAGGGCTGAACAGCAGAAGTCATCACGTCTCTTTTTATCTAAAATATTATCAATAACTGATAACTTAATAAATCTGATCGTTTCTGTCTGAAACGTTTTCATCACACAAACCATCACGGCTGCCGCATTAGGCAGTTTATTGATCACTGCAAGTCAAAGCTAGAAGTCAACTACAGGCCTGCAAATACAAGTACCCTAGTGGCGGCTGGCCAGTAGAGGGCGCTATGGCGCCGCCGTCCCTGGGCCCTTCACTACTAATAATAATAAATTAAACAAACTGTCCATATCTGTGCGTTTGAAATAAGGAGTTGATGTACGCAACAAATGCTTTTCCTTCCCCTCCGCCTGTCTGCAGGTCTCAGCAGCTCTGGGGCGATGGAGGAATCGCCCACAGGAGGCGGGTCTGAGCAGCAGTTTAGCCAAAGATATGAACGCATGACATAAAATTTAGCCAGTCAGTGTCATCAAATCTAATCCGAAAATATCAACCTGGCCTCGCAGTCAGACAGCAGGTTAGCGAGAAAGGAACCAGCGTGAGGCTTCTCTCTGGTACACCAGAAAGGCCTGGCTAGCTGGATGCTGTCATGCTAATGCCTTTTTTTTCCTACTTGCTTTTTAAACAAGGGGGACAGATCCAGCATGCACAGTTACGCCTGTCTGAGGAAGTAAGGAAACATGCGGGCACCAGGGCACACATGGATAATCCTGTCCAGCTAACGTTAGCCACATTAGGCAGAGTGAACGTCGCTACGCAGCTGGACGGCGGCCGCAGGGTCGCGGTGAGGAAACAGTGCACATTTTATCCAAAATAATCGACTGTGTGAAGTTTCGTGGGGCTTCAAGTTGGCCTTGCGAGGGCATGGCGAGACCGACTCCTCGGACAACCCTTTATTTAGGGGAGTGGTGGATTTTGTTGCCTCCCTAGACCGCGTGCTGGAGGAGCACCTGCTAACTTACCGTTTTTAAAGGCAGTCAAAGACGGTACAAACCGAGCTGCTGGACTGCGTGCAGTCAGTGCTAAAGCATCACATTCTGGAGGAAGCTGATTTTATCGCCTTTCTAGCAGACAAGACGACTGACATTTCTGACTGTGCTACGCTACATCAGCACCAACAGTAACATCCAACCGCGGTTTTTCGAGTTCATTAATAACTGCAGAAGTTTCCTCTCTTCCCCTCTGAGCACCGGACTCCCCTGCTTATAGCAACTTAACGCCGCTAACTGCGCTTCATGCTTACTTCTCCTGAGCTTCGCCTCCCTGTTGGTTTCCAGACAAAACGAGCTCCACACGTGCATCTGAAGAAACAAACAGTTTCTATTACGTGTTTTATACTGAAGTAAATAAATAAGACGTCCTGATGTGTTTGTCAAGGTGTTACTTACTGCTTTTTTTCATGTTGGAATAAAATAATTGTTAAATATTTAACTGCAATGTAGGATTTCCTTTTGATACCTTCACTTGTTTTGCATTAAATCATACTGGGACGTTTGCTGAAATTGAGTGGATGTGGCACAGACCTATGTTGTATCGCCCTGTCGTAAACTTAATGCCCCTGGTACGCCGTAGTAAACTGCTGTAGTAGGCCTCATTACTGAAGTTATTTTAGACATCATTAGATATTTATTAAACTTACCTATCAATAATTCAACATGTAGTTTGTGAGCTTCCAGCCTTTGATTGTTTTTTATTTCCTGTTTGTTGTGTATTGTTTAATCTGGGTTTTTCTTTGCACGGATAAATAAAGTTTTACTAAATTTAATTGGCTATTTAAAACAAGAGTCTTCATGGCAGTAAACAGCCAAACCTGCTCTGAGTCACACACACCTGAGCCAGGTGTATTCAGGTGTGTGAAAGGGACTGCTGGAATGCAGCCGACCCCTCCCTCCCTCTCTGTTTGTCTCTCAGCCACACCCACCCCGCCAGGAATGTAACACACACACACACACACACACACACACACACACACACACACACACACACACACCCTCCTCTGTTCGACCACAGCACTGAAGTGTGTGAGAAAATAAAGTGAGAGAGCTGTCAATCATTAAACCGAGGTTGAGGGTTTGCGGCAGGACACGCCCCGTCGACCAATCAGAAGAGTCAAAGAGTTTAAAGGAGACGTTCACCAGAAAACCAGAATCAGCCTGAGAGGATCCTTCAACAACATGTTTCTGTCACTGAGCCACACCCATCAGGTGTCATGTATCATGTGACATCATAAACCCAACAGCCAATCACAGTTTGTTTCAGCAGATCTGAAGTGGATTCAACCTTTGGCCTCAGTATGAGCACGGGGTGCGGTTACAGTCAGAAGTACACACATGTTCACACACACACACACACACACACACACACAAAACAAAAACATACAGAAATAACTGCGTTTAAATCATAAAGCCGTCAGCTGACTCCGCCTCCTCAAGGCTCGAACAAACCAAAGAAACTCTTACAGGAATGTTTGGAGACTCGACTCCGACCACACTGTGTGTTTATATATTTATCTGTTTACACCACAGATGCAGAAATCCTGCTCTCTGATTGGCTGTCAGCTGTCTGTTAAAATCAGGTATCAAACAGTTCAAAGACCCCTGGAATCTGCTCAAGGATCTCTACAACCTGCTCAAGGCTCTTAAGAACCTCCTCAAGACTTCTAAAACCTGCTCAAGGGCCTCTCCTACCTCTGAAAGGATCTCTGAAACCTGCTCAAGGACCTTTGCAGCCTCCTCAAGGACCTCTGCAACCTGCTCAAGGACCATTACACTCTTTTCAAGGACCTCTACCCCTGTTCCTCTACAACCTAATCATGGACTTCTGAACCTCCTCAAGAACCTTTACAGCATCTTCAAGGACATGTATGACCTGTTGAAGGA
This sequence comes from Siniperca chuatsi, assembly GCF_020085105.1. Classification (NCBI taxonomy): domain Eukaryota; kingdom Metazoa; phylum Chordata; class Actinopteri; order Centrarchiformes; family Sinipercidae; genus Siniperca; species Siniperca chuatsi. The sequence goes on from NC_058062.1 coordinate 440,228, forward strand.
CTTCTGAAAGCACTAATGGTCCTAAACAAGTTGCCCAAGGACCTCTACAACCTTGTAAAGGGCCTCTAAAACCTGCTCAAGGACCTCTAAGACCTGCTCAGTTACCTCTACAACCCCCTCAAGGACTCCTAGTTAGCTGAACTATGCAGCAAAGGTGACACAGGCTGCACTAAATAACCCCCTGACCTTTCTACTGAATATCAAGGTGTCTTCAGGAACATTTGTAGTGCTGTCACCAGCACGGACTGTTCTCCAGATACAAACCGCCAATCTGCAACATGTTATGGAACATATATGATGATATATGTTACTAAAATGATTTAAATATGACAAAAACCTCCAGATGTGCAGCAGCTGTAATATATACACACAGTACATAAAGCTGTAACATGTGGAGTCTTTATGTCATTATGGCAGATCTGAACTCTCACTTTTGAATGTACGGAAATCTGAAATGTGGCCAAACATGAACATATACAATAAATAATAGAATATATATGTTTCCATATATTTTAATCTAATATTAGTTTTTCACATTCTAAGAAAATCTCTATGTGCTAATATGAAGCAGAAATAGACACACTTCTTATATATGTTGCTTGAATACTCTGTACAAAATACATCCATATATACAATATACATTTATGTATTAAACATTTTATTATGTTTATGCCTTATTTAAAAAACTGTCCATACATTACCGAAGGAGAAGTCAGGTGACGTAGTATATAGAGCAAGACAGTCCGCTTCTGGAGACGGTGGGTGGATAGATGGCACAACAAAGGACTTTCACCCAGGAGGCCGGGGTTTGTGTCTCGTGTGAAACCAAAAGTTAACATTGACTTATTTAAAGTTTTAAGTTATATAACGTTATAGTATATGTATATATAATATATATATGTTGTCATGTGATTTATGTAACGTATGCTTGCAGCCCGTCCTCACCTACAGCCAGGTGAGGCAGGTCGTATTAGAGCGTATTGAACAAATGACCTATGTGGTCATATGGGTTGGAGGACATTTTGTTTAACTATCTGTGTTTTACTTTTACTTTTGTTTGTTTGTTTTGTGCTAATATGAAGCAGAAATATTCATATCCACATATTCAACATAATATATGTATCTGACATATGTGGTTTTGATATGTTCATACTTTATTAGTATTATGAAAATATCTCTTTACATAACTGTTTTGTAGAATATTTGAAAATGAAATTATGTTTTTCTATGACACAGAGGTAAAAAGGAAATGTGTTTTAGGAAACTGCAGTATTTAAATAAAGTTCTTTATTAACTGAAAAAGTACAGAACCAATCTAATGCATTTTTTTAAACCAAGAGAATTAAGAGAATTAACTATTTTTGGATATTTGTCGCCTGTAGCCGTATAACGAGAAAGTCCTGGGTTTTAATCCACTGTATGTATATGAGAAAATGTATTGGGTATATGTTTGTGCTATATTTTGAATCATATGTGCTAAATGTGTACATATATGTGACTTACACTGACATATCTTATACATTTACGTATATGGCCATGCATTTCTATGAGAAACTAACAGAAAGAAGTCAGATTTCATGTTATTTTATGGTCAGTGTTCCTTATACTGTTTTTTCATTTCTAATGTTCTTTTACTTTTAGTTGAAATTTTCAGTTTTTGTAACTTTAAATCAAACAATCTGTTTTCTCCTCTCTGCATGTTTCTGCGATGAAACAAACAAACAGAAACAGACTCCAGTTGTTTTCATTCAAAAATAAAAATATCACAATCTGAATATTAAACTGACTGAATTTTTACATTTTAGTTTTTAAGTGTATGTTGAGAATAGGGGAAAATGTTTTTAGTTTTTATCCTGCAAGTTCAACTGCTGCTGTGTCCCAATTCCAGTGGTGGAAAGTAACTAAGTACATTTACTCGAGTACTGTGCTTAAGTACAATTTTATAGGTACTTTACTTGAGTATTTCCATTTGCTGCTACTTTATACTTCTACTTCACTACATTAAAGAGGCAAATATTTTACTTGTTACTATTTTATGCCCTAAATTACTTTACAGATTCTGATTAATAATACAAAAAATAATCAACAAATAAATTATGATTTTATCAATAAGACTTTTTTTTCTACCCAGCAGAATATAAAGTAATATATATTTAAAATATATTTATAAATATTAAAAACTTCACAAAGAGAAAACAAAATGTTTTCCCAAAGATTTAAGACTTTCTTTGTTGTTCTTTAATTCTTGTTTGTTGTCTTTCTGCAGCTGTTTCACCTCCATTTGCAACTTAATTTAGTCATTTTTGCAGATTTTTACGGACTCAGAACCTGCTTACTTTTAGTGTGTAGTCTGCAATCAGGACACAGCGCTCTGTCTCTGGCTCAACACACCCGGTGACACATTCCTGCCAACCATTAACACACACACACACACACACACAACCCTAATCTTAACCAAAAGTCAAGTCTTAGCCCTGAAATCAAACAGAGTCCCCGTAATGTAGGTGTGGGAACAGGCTGATGTCCCCGTAATGTAGGTTTTTCAAAAACAATGAAGACCTTTTTCACACTTTTTGCAGTAAAAACAACTTTTCAAATTTAAAGTCCAAACCAACCAGATAAAAAAAAAACTGAAACACAGAGCAAACACACACAAGAAAAACACACAAACAATCTAAACCAAAAGGAAGAAAAAAAAAAGTGGGAGAAAGATTCATCTGCAACTTAATCCAACATGACAGAATCACCTCCACAGACAGACACACAGACAGATAGACAGACAGACAGATAGACACACAGATAGATAGACACATAGACAGATAGTTGTGTTTTACCGCAGTAAAAGTCCGATCCAACCATCCTGCTCTTTGTGTTGTTTTTTTTGCTCTTCTATTCCTGAAGGGGCGAGTCCAAATCACAGAAACAGGTTCCTCTCTATCTCACTGGCCCCACCCCTCCCTGACCTGCCAGTCTCAGCCTGTTGTCGCCCCCCCCTCCTCCTCTTCCTCCTCCTCCCCCCCCCCCCCACTCCTCTCTGCCTGAGTAGTTTACTTCCTGTTTGACAGAAGAAGACACGGTCAGACCTGAAGCTCTCTCTGTGCAGACCAACGGCGCCCTCTGGCTGCACTCAGCAGGTGGTGCATCATCCCTGAGACCCACAGACACGAATGCATAATAAAAATCAATAAAGAAAATAAATTAAAATAAAAAAGAAGAATTAAATATACAATAAAGAAGTGATCACAAAAAGAAAACATTTGTTAAAATACTTTTTGACAATAACTTCAAAATTTCTGAATGAATCATCTCAGACGTCACAAACTTTGTATTAAATAGTAGTAAAGTTTGAAATAAGACGGTGTAGTCCCTCATTCGTCCAGGAGTGTTCTTGTTCTTGAATTGTGAATGATCAATTGTCAATTGAGAATGAATCCGGATGGGAGCCGAAACGTCTTGATTCTGAAAACAGTGTCCAGACGACTACGACTGAAACCTTTTCTACAATAGTAGTAAAGTTTATTTATAGAGCACCTTTCATAAATGAAATGCAGTGTTGTTCTAAAGACAACAACAAAGAGCAGACAATTTAAACAAGTTAAAATAATAAAATACATATAGAAATATGATTAATTATTGATTTTGTTATATAGTAGAAATATCAGATGATGTGACAGCTAACATAATAATAATAATAATACTAATAACAATAATAATAATGACAAACAACTCAATTTATATAGCACCTTTCATTTCATTGCTCTTCACTAAAATTATGAGGACATTTTTAAGGGTTTAAAAAGCCTCATGACAATATATTTTTTTATTTATTTTATTATATATTATTACAGCTGTGTTTTACCATCTGAAGTCCATGTTTGAAATTTCTGAAATGAAGAAAGTTTTGAATATTTGCTCTGTTTACTGCCACAAACTTCATCGCTGCCTACAAAAATTTCCCGTCCAACCTGAGGAGCATGTCAAGGTATGTAAACATTTGTTTAATTCCAGATAAACATTGTCAAATGACTTTTTATAGATTTGCCCGCCAAGTTGTCATATTCGGACCGGGTCCTGTGTGAATGCACTGCTGACACTACTGCGAAAAAGCAGTTAACTGACTAAAGTCCTTTCAGAAATTTGTTTGTTTTAATCTTGTCAAATAAACACAGTACTATTATTAGTAACGTCAAGCCGAGGCAGTGGATTCACGTAGGACCCGATCCCATCCAGCGGTTTAACCTTTTCAGACAATGCTGTGTAAAGTAAAATTAACCTAGCCTACAGCATTATGACATGTTTATCCTTTTAATGCCAATCTGAGTTAACCTAGGAGGAAAGAGCACATACAGTAACACAATACAAGTTCCACATAGAGAGCTCTCTGCAATAAGAGTGCAAGGTCCACTGCTGCTGCAGAGGTGGCTGAAGAGCACTGCAAACCTCAGCTGGTACAGAACAACGCAGCTAGATGGAACAAATGTTATTTGGCTGAGGATAGTATCGTGAGAATCCTCAAAGATAAAGGAGAGGGGGCTGAGAGAGCTGTCTGTGCTGCACTCAGTGTTCGCATGTAAGTGGTGAATGTTTGTTTGGGTGCGTTCTCTTTCTGTTTCATTACCTGCAGTTATACTTACCTCTACGCTGAACCTGTAGAGAGATTTCCAAAGAATTATAGTACTTACATTTTTGAAGTCCTGTGATAAAATAGTAATCGTTAGATTTATTACACTAATCACTTACCTTGCTAGATCTAGTTCTGAACCTTCCCACATGATTTTTCAATTCAATTCAACTTTATTTATATAGCGCCAGTTCATAACAGAAGTTTTCTCATTGCACTTTTCCTATAGAGCAGGTCTAGACTGTACTTTTTATAATATAAACAAAAAAGACTTGTCCAAAGGACAGGGAATAATTACATCACATCCTGTGTTATCCGAAATAACTGAATGCATAGTGGTTCTATATAGAAGATTTGGAAAAAATGTTTTGGTTTTGTTTTCTTTTGTGTGTGTGTTAGGTAGGCCTACAGTCCAGCTGACATTGCCTTTTGGGTAAATATACCAACACCATGAGTCCAGTTGCGCCCTACAATCACCACCCTCATCGCTAAGCTAGAGAAAACAAGAGGGTCGCTGAGATTCTAGTTGATGACCTGCGAGACGATTTGAAGAAACGGTTTGGGTGAGCTTAGTTTTGTTGTAAACTAAAAATTATTTTCCATGGACAGATTTAGCTACTATGCCCGCGAATTTCACATTTTTCGTCATTTTTAAGCTAGTAGTGCCGTGTCACTGGCACAGCTGATGGAGGATTCCATAGCGTAACATCAAGGCTGAACAGTTTCCACGTGATCCAAACATTTCCAATAATAAGCGTTGTAAAGTCCAAAAGGAAGAAGATAGGGTAACACTTTATTTGAAGGTGGGTTCATAAGACTGACATGACACGTCATAACCATGACATGACACCTGAACATGAAGGAGTCTTTATGAAGGTTTATGACTGTTGTCATTAAGTGTCATTTGGTCAATTATGTCACTTTTAATGCAAAGTTGACATTGTTTGAGATGTCTTTGTTATGACAACTTGACATTAACCAAGAAAACATAACCTATAATAAACATGCCATAGCAGGCCTAATTATCAAACTTAAAGAAACTGTTTAGCTTCATGTGTTAAGATTACATTATACTGTCATATGTGGTTGGTTTTGACAGTCATAAAACTATTATAACTGTGTCATGAATAATTCCCTTGACCTCAAGTAAAGTGGAAGCATTTGGACTGGTGGGGGATGGTCTTATTAACCATCTGATACGCTGATGATTTAGTCGTCCTGTGTCTTTATAGCGCTGACTTACAGCAACTACACTGAGTCTGCTCTATTTCTGGCGTGCAGTACGACATTAAATTCAACTCTAAAAAGAGTGTTGTCATGATTGTTAAAACCAAGGAGGATCAGAAGCAAGATGTTCCTTCTTTCTTGATGGCAGACCAAGCGCTAAATGTGGCGAATAAAGTAAGATATTTGGGTGACATCATCAGTCATGAGCGCAGCGCCAGTTTTTCAAAATGTCTGCACAAGCCAATATGCTGGCACGCAAATTTCATATTTGTACAGATGCAACAGCCATTTTCAGAGCCGACTGTACTCCTATACAGCCCACCTGTGGTGCAGTTACAGTGAAGCAAAAATGAAAAAGCTTCAGGTGGCATTTAATGATGCTTTTAAAATCTGGCTCGAGCTCCCAACATGGACAAGTGCAAGTCATACGTTTGTGACTAGTAATGTTCCCACCTTCCACGCTGTGTGGAGGAATTTTATGTACAAATGCATGTGTTGATTCACTGATTCAAAAAAATGTAATCATAATGGCCTTAACTGAGCCTACGCAAAGTGACACGAGGTACTCCTCTTTTTTTGGAGACATTGGAACAAATGTCTATATGTGTTTTAATCACTGTGGACTTGTGAAATGATTATATCTCTGTGTTGTTATCCTCGTATTGTATTTTCTTTCTTTATTTTACTGATATGGACTGATGTGTAAACCTCTCTCCCCCTCTCTCTCTGATGGCCGCCCACCATTGAGTCTGGTTCTGCTCGAGGTTTCTGCCTCTTAAAGGAAGTTTTTCCTTGCCGCTGTGGCCAAGTGCTTGCTCATGGTGGGATTTGTTGGATCTCTGTAATTAATATTATAAAGAGTTCAGTCTAGACCTGCTCTGTAGGAAAAGTGCAAGATAACTTCTGTTATTAACTGGCGCTATATAAATAAAATTGAATAGAATTGAATGTGTCTGAAATGAAGTGAATTGATTGAAAGATGCTCCTCTCTGGCAGCTTCACGGAGAATTGGGCATCGTGGCCAAGAGCCACGGCTTCTGCAGGCATGACTAATCAATCACTAGCATCATCTCATAGATTAACTCCTCTGGCAGCTACGTATCCACATATTTTTAAAGTTCTTAGTCCTGTTAACCTTTTAACCTCTCGACAGGACATTTTTATAGATTAAACCTTTGAGCCTTTTTTAACCCTTCATAGGACTTTTTACATAATGAATTCCCGTTTTCTGTCTGTTTTATTGCCTATTGAACTTATATCAATGATCAGTTTCCTAGTAAAATCAGTCAGAAATAATAAAAACTGCAGAACTCTCAGAATGAAGCTTGAGTTTATCTTTAATAAGGAAATTTGGTTATTTTTTAAATTACAAACAAGAGAGGAGAAGTGAAGCACTCGAGCGTGACGATGATGATGATGAAGGTTTTGGGTTCAGGCTGAATGAAGTTAAAGAACAACTTGTAATTGATAATGATTTTTATTTATTAACTGACTTATTTTCAGATGAGTCCAAGCTTTCTGTGAATCCACCTGATGGCCACACAAACTTAAGTTTTCTAGTTGGGTTCAAAATTATGAAGCCCCAATCCCAGAAAAATATTTTTGTGGGACAAAGATTTTAAGTTGTGTGCTCAAATTATTATCAAAGTTATTTATTTAGCGGGACATCTCGCATCGATGGTGTTGGCGATCTTCTCCAGTCTGGACTGGATCATCGTCAGTCTGCCGTTGGTGCTGGTGATAGTGGGAACAGGATAGAGGGCATTCATCTCCTTGACGAACGATGTCTCCATTCTGTGTTCACACGTCTCTCCATAGTAACCATCCTGACACTCGCACAGACTGTCGTTGGAGTCCAGCAGCCTCTTGCACGTTCCACTGTTCTGACATGTGCTATCACTGCAGACAGACAAGCTCCTGGAGTAATGGATGTAAAGAGTAGGGCTATAATACCCACAACTGTGTTGCACAAATGCTTGTGGGACCAGTGAAAAATCGGTATAACTGGTTTTATATGACACTTTAGCAAATTCTTTAAAAGGATAAGCACTTGGCGAATCATCAAGAGGGCTGATATACTCAGCACCGATGTGAAACATGCATCCAGGTAATTCATTCTCAATGTCACACTGTTGAAAGCACTTTCCAGTTGCTTCTTTAATTTGTTGTTCATATATTACACCTGCTTTCAGAGTGTGGCCAACAGCTACGGTGACCTGGTCCACGGGGATCTTCGTCAGATCATATAGGGTGTAATATCCATCCTCTGCTGAGGCGTACACCAGCACCACCCAGTTGTACCAGTTGTACTTCTTATCCAGAGCCTTTTTCACCTGATCAGCGATGACTTCTTTGTTGTCAGGACTGTTTGCTTTGGTGATCTCCAGCACGTCCTCCTTTACATAGTGCTCTGTATTCTTCAGGCAGAACTCCACAGCTGACACCTGAGCTCTGTAGACGTTCTTGAACATTTGGACGTGTTCAACGTCTTTGTTTAGTGGGTTCAAACCAGTCAGTTTCCAGTAAGCCTCATTTAGCACCATCCCCTTTAACAGCAAAGTGCTGAAATAGAAGTTATATTTGCCGATCTCACTAATGTCACATTTAAACTTCTTTATCAGCAGCTCGTTGAGGTTTCCACTGAGAGACGTGCTGCTGACCGTCAGGTAGTGGTAGAGGTTGGCCACACTGCCCTCGGTTGTTGTGTACTCATAGTAGTTGATGAATATCTCTGCCTGTCGGAGTTTCTCGCCCTCATTTTGTGCCAACTCACTGTTCTCACGAAACTCATTGAACTTCCTCCAGGCGTTGAGGATGCGGACCTCGTCCTGAGAGTAGACGCTGGCGTAGTTGAACCATTCCACATCTGTTGCCAGGTTGGAGATCTTGATGGAGAGAGAGTCCAGCTTCCTGTTCACCTCAGCGAACCCTGCCTTCACCTCATTCAGCACTGGGTCATCCTGAGGGATGAAGGCCAAGGCCATGTTGACCACAGAGAGGAGCGTACCAACGCAGCCAGGAGCCACACTGGCAAATTTGGCGAGCTTTTTCAGGATGTCTTTTGCCGATTCTCCCCATTTCTGCACCTCTGATATGTCTTTGAATGCAGACAGAGTGTCTTGTAACACCTGGAAGGTCTCTTTTACTTTCTCTCTGGTCTCGAAAGGCTGGTCTCTCTTCACCCTGTAGGGTAGTGAGAGGTCGGAAGAGGTGAGGTCATGTGACAGAGCTGAGAAGGTCGTCAAGGAGAGAAGAAGGATCAACGAAGCCAGCATCATTGAGGCAGATAGCGTGTAAACGCCACAACTGCAAACAAGACAAGAAAAACAAGAAACAAGAATAATTCAGGACATGAAATAATGTTCTAAATGTTGTGCATCCAAGAGCCCAAAATGAGATAAAAGATCTTAAAACTTAAAGAAAATTTCAGGTATATTTCAGTGTGGCATATTGCCCACAAATGTGTCCATTGTGGCTTTATGGGTAATGCTAACTTAAAGGACACATTAATGGGAAATACACCAGGTTGAAATATACCAGAGTTTTCCTTTAACACTTTCACCCAACAGTCGTCGTGTTCAGATGTTTTCTGGCACTGTTGTCTTCATCCATGGTTACAGTATTTAAAGCAGCATGACTGTTCATGGTGCAGATTCTCCAAAATATAAAGAAATATATGCTAAAATCACCATGGCAACATTATACTTACATCATACTTAAAGCATGATGGGAATCCTGATGTGAAAATCTGCTCCCACAGGAGTGAAGTGAAGCTGGTTATACTGAACCAATACTTAAACCAATAATAGAGCATTTTGTTTGTTTGTACGTTTGAAACGGTTCCTGAAGAAAGATTTGCACATTAAGTTTCTGTATTCATAGAATTTGTCATGTTGCCAGAGAACTGCTTAAACTGAACGTAACTCATTGTAATTTCAGTTTCATTCACATCATGTTACATATGTTTGACAGAAAGGTTGCCTGATGTTTACTTTCTGGTATTTTCCTAATGTCTTCTTACATTTTAAATCGCATAAGGTTCCAAATAGCTAAACTGATAGTTGTTGCCTGAGTCACATAGTTCATACAATATATTTGGAATTTATAATCAAATTAATATAATCAAGCCTAATCTCGCTCTCTCTTTGTAGAAGAGACATTTTATATAGATGACCTAGAGTAGGCTAACGTTTACACACAGAGTAACATGTGGTAGATAGATGCATTATTATTGCTATTATTATCATGTAGAAGAAGAAGTACCTGTGTTCAGTAGCTGCTGCAGGAATCAAGAGCTGTTTTACTGAAACAAACTTCAGGCTGCTGGTTTATAAAGACACAGCATGTGAACAGTTTATATAAGCCAACGTTAGGTGGTAGTGATACTTTGGTTTGTTGAAAAAGCCAATGTCCCCTCAGTGGTTCCACCTGGACCAGCACCACTTTCGCAACCTTTATTTACAGAAACCTTCTGGCCCCAGCGCAGTGACATTGAGGGCCTTATCTTCGCACTGCGGCGCGCAGCGGCGCGCGAGTGCCATTGCTAGTTTTCAATTGTGTAAGTAGCAAATGTAGTTGCGTCCATCTGTGCACTCATAGAGTTTCCCCTCGGAGATCAGTAAAGTATTTCTGATTCTGATGGTATTAAAATGAGGTGTGGTCAGGCGCATTGTTGGCGCATTGCTATCCTGGGGCAGCAGTTGCGCCACTGACCAACAAAAACCTGGTCTAAAATCAGTGGCGAGATATTTTCCTTCAGATAGTAAGATTCACAATATATCTGCAGATCAGGCCGGGTCCTAACAACAAACACTGTGATTAGCAGCAGGTGGGCTGCGGGTGAAACTGGGTGACGCTGTGCGCATTTACGCACGAGCCACAGGTAACTTTATTGGTTATGAGCCTCCGACACGCCGACGGATCGTCAGGATCTGACGTTAGTTGATGTCCTGTGTCCGTCACAGTCCGGGTTCACAGTGAAACCGGAGGGAAGCCGCCGTCCTGCTGATTCCAGGAGTTTCCTCTGGAGACTTTCTGTCCTGTCGAGTTCATAACTGAAGTTTTTAGTTTTGCTGCTTAAAAAGACTGACGGCAGCCGCTCTGACCGTTAAAGTAAATCGTTAAAGAGCTCGTGGGGTGAGTATTGTTAAAGTGGGACACTTTCTGAAAATTTGCATTGCGGAACAATTTATTGAATCATCCCAAACATTAACTCCCTTATTACAATATACAGAAGAAAAAACCCAATATGTCCTGAGACAGCTTCTGCTGGCAAATGGGACACCTTATATTTTGATATAAAATATTCTTATTAAAAATTCAAACAGGGCTTTCAAAGCAATTTAACATGACAGAACACTCCATAGGCCTACTGTTACATTAGTAACTTCAACATTTTAATGAACCAAAGAACCATAATGGAATTAAGATACATATGTGAAACATTAAGTTATTTAGTTTAAGTTTTAAGTGTTTTAGGCTATTTATTTATTTGGGCCCATTTATTAAAAAAACATGTTAGGAGAACAAGTAAAATAGCTAGGATCAGCTAGCTAGAGTTTATGTTGGTGTGGTAATATTGTCTAGTTAGGCTAGCTAAAGCACTGCTATGCTAGCTGATAACATATTTAAGAGAAATTATATTTGATCCAGTTTATAAAATTGATTTCTCTCAAGACAGCATGTATTTCCTGATCCACAAAAACATTGTTTTCTGACTGATAGCAGCGCCCCATTTTAACAGGAAGCAACGGGTAAAATGGGATAAAATGCAGGCTGCATTTTTCAAAATGGTGAAAGGAGTTTAGGACTGATTCATAGTAAGCTTGAAACAGTTACATCACATTACAAAATATATTGGAATAAAACAGTGAGTATTTGTTTTTTGATTTTTATAAGCTTAACCATTTTTACATCAGACTGTCATTTCACTTTCCACTGTGCTTCTGGAATCAAGTGTCACTGCATGCGACGCTACGCCCACTTATATGACATCATATCCGTGTGACCTTTTTTCCTGATCAGGTGCATTTCTAACAAAGCATAAGCATTGGTTTTGTATTTCTTAACAAGATATTCATTGCAAATTTTAACTCTCCCAATTTGCCAGGTGTCCCAGTTTAACAGTAGCCTATGTGAAAGCAGCCACAGCAGCTACACAGTCAACAACAGGAACTAATGCATGCGAACTGAGAGGAGATGAAGAGTGAGAGACCGCACGTCCACACTCCTGTCCATGCCAGGAAACAGGGAGAGGCGGGGCAGGTTCAGCGTTTCAAACAGGTGAGAGTGCACAGGTTAAAATAAGTAAAGGTCCTCATGCTGAACTGCAGGTGATGAGTTGAATAAGTTAAAACAATATTTATGCAACTGTGTGATGGGTGTAACCTAATGGTGTAATCTGCCTGATCTTCCCGGGTCTTTAGGCCGCGGTGGAAACGCTGACGACAACGGGCTGAAGGGACTTTTAGTTCCTTGAAAAGTAGTTCCTGGCGATAAAAGTTCCTGGTGCTTTGGGTAGAAAAGCAGCTTATATCAAGAGCAGTTAACTAAATTTTTGCATTTTTAATCCAATTTTCAGTTTTCAGAACTTTGTTTAACTTGGAAAATCAATGAAACACACAACTTGTACAGAGATGGACTAACCTTCGCCTCTTCTGATTGTGAGGGTTTGTTTTTAGGTGAACTGTTTAAAAAGCCAAAGTCCCCTCAGTGCTTCCACCTGGACTAACCCTGCTGTCACAATCTTTATTGAACAAGTAAATATTGCAAAAGCTTCCTTTCTAAAGGTTCCTTTTTTTGTGTTAACATTTTTTAATTTTTCAAATTAGGCAGTAAACACATTATTAAAGGGTTGTACTATGATTTTATCAAATATTTTCCATTTTGTGTAGTGTGTCTCGTCCCAGAAAGAGATGGGTTTTCCACTGGCGCCGTGCATTTTGGCTGCAGAAAGCTCCATGTTAATTACTTCAAGGTGCGTATTAATCCACTGTGAAACTTTAAGCATGTGTGGTGGCCAACTAATATTATTCGTCTCATATCATTAAGAAATACTATAACAGGAGAACAAGGCATATCAACATTTAGTATCTTTGACAAAGTAAGACCAACTTGTCTCCAAAACTGGGCAACTTCTCTGCAGTTCCAAAGCATTTGCGTACATGAACCAATCTGATTGTCTGGGCAGAGATTTGGAGAAGAATTAAGTTTCATAAGATAATTTCTTCTGGGTTTATAAGTCCTATGAATGGAATTGTATTGTGTTTGCTGATGGTTTGTATTCTTAGATGAGTCAACACTAGTTCCCCAAATTCTTTTCCAACTGTCATCCTCCAAGGGTACCCCTAGGTCCCTAGACCACAACTGCTGAATGTACAAACCCTTGTGAGTAGCTATTCACAGCAATTCACTTAAATTCTATTTTATTTATATAACGCCAGTTCATAACAGAAGTTATCTCATTGCACTTTTCCTATAGAGCAGGTCTAGACTGAACTCTTTATAATATTATTTACAGAGACCCAACAAATCCCACCATGAGCAAGCACTTGGCCACAGTGGCAAGGAAAAACTTCCTTTAAGAGGCAGAAACCTTGAGTAGAGATTCCACATAGAATTTTTAAATAATAATAATGTAATGGTAGTGGTAATATTAATAAATAGGAATAATAATGATAATAATACTAGTAAGAATAATAACAACAACTGTAGTAGCAGTTGTCGAGCAGGAACACGGGGGCAGCAGGTGGCCCACAACCACAGATCCAGACTCTGCAGCTCCGGAGGCAGAAATACCTGCTGAAAGCGACAGAAGGCGAGAGGAGAGAAACGAGAAAGCACAGAACTACGGGAGAGAGAAGATGTCGAGTTAGTAACATGCGAGAGGGAGAGGAGGAGAGAGGAAAGAGGTGCATCATGGGAAGTCTCTCGGCAGTCACACTTCTGATCCTCACCGTGCTCGCCGGCTTATCCAGGTGGGTGTAGATGCGGTTCAGCAGGAAGATGATGGCGTCTTCAACTCCCAGCTGGGGCTGGTAGGCGAACTGAAGGGGGTCCAGGAGGGGTCTAACCATGGGCCGCAGCTGTTCCTTGGAGTCCTTGGAGCCTTTTCGGCACAAGAACGAGGCAAGATGTCTTCCACAGAACGGGGACCCTTTGAAGACTCAGGCTCAGGTTGAAGACGTGTTGAAGGACTCCACATAGCTGGGGGGCACAGGCTTTTAGCACCCCTGGGCTAACTCCATCGGGGCCTGCAGCCTTGTTTGAGTGGAGTTTCAACAGCTCTCCTCTCACCTGGTCAGCAGTCAGGCACACAGCAGAGGTTACAGGCGGGGGAGGGGGAGAGTCGTCAGTCTAAATATGATCTCTTTTCGTAGTTCTTGTCAGTACACATACCGCTGCATTCTTAAGGTACTTATTCGGGCAGCGTGATAATAAGGAAATGCAATAATCCAGCCTAGAAGTAACAAATGCATGCACTAGTTTTTCGGCATCATTTTGAGACAGGATGTGCCTGAATTTTGTAATGTTATGTAGGTGAAAGAAGGCAGACCTTGAAGTTTGCTTTTGTTTGATAAAGAAGTGAGAGGAGCCAGGCTTCTGCTTTAAAGATATGTAAACTGGTAAAGTGGATTTGTTATAATCTAGGGCACAGAGCAGGCAAAATAATGCAGAGTCATAAGGGTAATTGCAAAAGAGATAATAATATTATTATTATTATTCTATATAACACATCTTTAAATCATGTTAATTACAGTCTAGTTTCCAAATATAGGCCTAAACAAGGATATTAGATGTACCAAACACATAAACATCGGAAACAATACTATATTATTGGCTATAATCATGTAAATGTCATGTCTGATTACGTTATAAACACTTTGGCCACAACTGTGATTATTCGGTTACAAGAAATGTTAGTTTTACAAAAATACATGAAGTTATGTGTATTTGCACATTATGAGTGTTTGATACAGATAAAAGCAGCTGTAGACAGATATTAGCGTTTGTCTCTGGTTATGTACTTACCTAAAGCAGCGCTTAACTAAACAGGATAAATACCATACAGTAGATAGAAATATTGGTGAAGTTGTCTGCTGCGTTGGCTGCTGTGGTCTGTGTGACCGTAGGGAAAGAGGCTCTGTGAGCAGGACTGGCCAGCTGGCTAGCTAGCTGCCTCCACTGGCGGTTGTGGAGCTTCTCAACCAACGCTGGAGCACTTTTTCAATTCCAAATCAATTTTCATAAAACTGACAATATTCGAAATCTACACAGTTGATTTCTCACCTCAAAAATTCTCAGAAGTGAATTAAGTGATAAAATAGCACAAAAACTGTAAAAGAAACTACAGTGAGGTGCTAGGCCATCTGCCTCGCAGCCCGCCATTGCACAGTCCAAAGAGACCCAATGCATTGTGGGGCGGCTGAGTATGTGCAGTAAGCTCACGGCGAATACTCAGAAATTCTTGCTAATATAGTTTACATCCGGGCATTTCTTGCGTACACAAAATCCACAAACTCTGCAGTTGGAACGCATTACATACTGAATTTGACGTCATATGAAGAGTACGTTAGTATGCGATTCTGAACACAGCACTTGATTTTGTGGGCTTAAGGCTCATCCTGGCCCAGTTGATGAGCTTCCCTAGACCTAGTAGTGACAGTCAGGTCATCCATGAAAGCTCTTATTGGGAGCTGTCACACTCTAGTCTTGTCAGAGGGCCTCTGCATCCTACCTCTGCTGACAACCATGTTCAGGCAAAAAGGATGACAGAGATGGTGCAGCCTGTTATAATACCTTTCTCAAGCTGATGCTAGTCTGATGTACCAGACCCAGTAGTGACTCTTAAGCTGATGAGGTCCTTGATTTTGCTGGCAACATGAATTCGGGTGTAGGGCAAGCTCAACAAGTTTATGTGGTATGGATTAATTTTGACCATTTTCTTATCCTCCATCCAGCTGAGCTCCCTCATGGCTCAACTATCAAGGGTTTGGGGCTTATGAAAGCCTTGTGTGGCTTGAGATCCTGGTCTCTCACTCTGGGTCGCTCAGGGTGTTGTGCAGAAAGGTGTTCACATCCTCAGCTGAGCACATAAGGCTGGCGCTTCGCTTGTGCCCAGTAGTTTCTTGGTGAAGGCGAAGGAGTTAGAAATAAAGGCAGCAAGCTTCCTTACTCTCTCTTTCCCCCGTCTCCAGTGCCACTCTGCCCTGCGCCTCATGAGCTTCTTTCTCAAGATGTTGCAGAGCTTGGCAAGCAGTTTCCTCTTCACTAGCCACCTTGTACTGTTGTTTTAGGAGTCAAAGCTCTTGCCGCAGCTGATGTATCTTGGTGGCCCTGCTGTTCATCTTATAGGTTGACATGGTGTTACCTCTTTGGACGTGGCCAAACCTCTCAGAAGCGTAGCTGACTATGATAGCGGTAGCCTATGCCTCGTGCCGGCAGTCCGCCTCCCCCTTGGCTGTAGTTTGCAAGATCTTGCTCACGTCTTTGTCAAACCACAAACTCCAGCAGTTTGCAGGAGTCCACTTGATCTGCTACTGTGGGATTATTCTGCAGGGATTGGAAGGCTCTGCTACTAGCCTGGCCGGGCTTCTCCTGCATCTCACCAGGATCAGATCCTTTCATGTTGCACTTGACTCTCCTGATTTGTGCATTTCTGACCTGGTGTATTTATAGGCTGCATTGATTTTGCACACTTCTTCTCCCTCAGTCTCTTCTTATCTATTTCAAAATAATATTATTTTTTATTTATTTATCTGCTTGTTTGTTTACAGTATGTGTTTACCATTTTTATGTTAGAAAATAACTTATTTTATATTTTTATTTATTTTTGTAGTCATCCTTGGAATTGTATTCCTCTTTTCATTCATTAAAATATTCAATTCATATATCTCATCTTTTTTTCCCTAATTTTTCCTTTTTTTATATTATGTAATTTTCCTCTGCCACCCCCTCTTCATCTCACTTCATCTTTCACTCTTCGCCTGTCTATCTTCTCTTTTTTATTTCCCTTTCTCTCTGTCTCTGTTATCCAATCCTCTCTTTCTCTCCTCCCCACACATTCACCACCCTCCCTTCCTCTTCCATTATCCCTCCTCCTCCTCCCTCCTCCCTCCTCCTCGTCCTCACTCCTCGTCCTCTCTCAGTCTGTCTCAGCTGTCCTTGGTGCTGCTGTTTCAGATGGAGGCTGCAGTATTCTGCTGAGTTGCAGTGAGCCAGCATTCGCTCGCTCTGCCTCCAGCCGTCAGCGTTCAGAGACGAGTCTGAGTCCTGTAAGAGAAAACTACAGCGCCCATAATCCTCCAGCCACGGGCCTGACTGTCGCCTGGCCTGGAGCAAAGCCCCGTGGAACCCTGGGAGTTGCGGTCCTCGCTAACCGGCTGGTGGTGGAAGCAGAGAGAGAGAGAGAGAGAGAGAGAGAGGGTGACGTGCCATGACAACCATCAGAGAGAGAGAGAGAAAGGTGAGTTTATCTGTCTGTTTGTTGATGTTTTGTTTACCTGCCTGATATTTCAGCTCGTCTCTCTCCTCCCTCCCGATCTCTGGCTGTTTGTCATCGTTTTTCCCCTTCTATCTTTCTCTCTCTCTTCTCTGTCTGTGCATCTCTATCATCACTTTTTCATCCACCATCTTTTCATGTCTTTTCTTCTGCCAAACATCTTCCTCCCATCTCTGGCTCTTTCGGTCTGACAGGGCATTTTCCTGTTGGAGCTTCAGTCTTCTGGGAATGAGCTGTGCTTTGTTGTCAATGTGTTTGTCTCATTAGATCTGAGTGTGTGTGTGTGTGTGTGTGCGTGTGTGTGTGTGTGTGTGTGTGTGTGTGTGTGTGTGCGTGTGTGCGTGACCATCTCCACCCAGTCTGAGAAGCAGCTAACAGATCAATCTAATGTTCACTAAATGTCTCCTCGTTTACAAGCTGTGAATGTTCTTCAAGGCAGCAGTGAGTGTAGTACGACAACGCAAACACAATACAACGCAATATGAAACAACATGACATGAAATGACAAGCCATCACATGAAGTGACACACACAACATGACACAACAAGATATGAAATGCCACAAAATGAGAAGACATGACATTAAATTGAAATGGAATTAAATAACATGAAATGACACAAAAAGACATGATGAAACACAAAACAACACAAGGCATGGCACCAAACGACACCAAAAGAAATTATACAAAACTAAATGATAGATGTCACACAACACCACAAAAAAGACATGACAATTTATTACATGACACAGAATCACATAATAGAATAAAATATGACACTTCATGACAAGACATAACATTAAAAAGATAAAAGACAGGGCATGAAATAACATGACATGTTATGAAAAGACATAACACGACATGACACGGCATGCAAAGACACACCATGAAAAGACATGACACAACAAAAAGATAAAACAAAACATGAAAAGATGTGACACGAGATAAAAAAGACATGACGCAACATAAAAAGACAACAAAACATGAAGACACGGCATGAAAAGACATGACATATATGACACGACATGACAAGTCGAGACAAAATATAACATGACAAGATATAACACGACATAACATGACACAAGATATAACACGACATAACATAACATGACGAGACAAGATATAATACAACATGATACAACACGACATGACAAGACGAGACAAGATATAACACTACATAACATGACAAGTCGAGACAAGATAAGACACAACATGAGAAGACATGACACAACATAAAAAGACAACAAAACATGACGACACGGCATGAAAAGACATGACATATATGACACAATATGGCAAGACAAGACAAGATATAATACGACAGAACATTACATGACAAGACAAGATATGACATGACATAACATGACAAGTCGAGACAAGATATAACACAACACGACATAACTTGACAAGTCGACACAAGATATAACACATCGCAAGACAAGATATAACTTAAAATAGCTTGATAAGTCCTGACAAGATATAACACAACACAACAAGATATAACACGACATAACATAACATGACAAAACGAGACAAGATATAACCCATGACATAACATGACACGGCGAGACAAAATGTAACATGACACAAGATATAACACGACATAACATAAGACATGATATAACACAACATGATATAACACGACATGACGAGACAATATATAACACGACATGACGAGGCAAGATAACACAACACAAGATATAACACGACAAAACGTGACAAGACAAGATAAAACACAACATGACATAACATGACAAGTCGAGACAAGATATAACACAACATAACAAGTCGAGACAAGATAAGACACGACATAACATGACAAGACAAGATATAACACGACACAAGCTATAACACGACATAACATGACAAGACAAAATAAAACACAACATGATATACGAGATATGACTAGACAAGATATAATACAACAAAACATGACAAGTTGAGACAAGATATAAGACGACACAAGATATAATACGACATAGCATAACATGACAAGACAAGCTATAACATGACATAACATGACAAGACGAGACAAGATACAACACGATACAAGATATAACACGACATAACATAACATGACAAGACAAAATAAAACACAACATGACATGAGAAGATATAACACGCCACAAGATACAACCCGTCATGACACAAGACAAGACAAGATAAAACAACATGACAAGTCAAGACGAGATATAACACGACACAACAAAACATGACAAGACAAGATAAAACACAACATGACATGACAAGATGAGACAAGATATAACATGACAAAAAATGACAAGATAAAACATGACACAAGATATCATACGACATAACATAACATTACAAGACATGATATAACACAACATGACATAACATGACAAGTAGAGACAAGATATAACACGACATAACATAACATGACAAGTCAAGATAGAACACGACATGACAAGTGGAGACGAGATATAACACGACACAAGATAAAACACAACATAACATGACAAGACGAGACGATATGACCGGACAAGTCGAGACAAGATATAACACGACTCAAGATATAATACGACACAACATCTTATGTTATGTCACATTATATCTCAAGATATAACACAACATGACATAACATGAGACAACACAACATAACACGACACGATGAGACAAGATATAACAAGGCAAAATATGAAATTAAAAGCCACAACAGATTAAACTAAATAAACAACACAAATTAAAAGATACACATCAAAATCACATGAAACATGTGTCCATCTCAGGGGTTTGGTTTTTATTTTTCCTTCTCTTTGATGATTTTCTTTTTTTATTATCTATTGGTACCTTTTCTGTAGTTCAGTTTCTTTTTTCCTCAGTACAGGATGTCCACAGTGTCCATCTGTTTACTGCTCACACAGTGGCTGCAGGGTGAGGCAGCAGATGGCCTTTCTGCTGGGCTACCTGCCCACTTCTGCCTCTCCACCTCTCTCTCTCTTATTCTCTGTCGGCCTCGCTCTACCTCTCTATCAGCTACATGTCATTCCTTTATTTGCCTACGTCATCTTTCTGACCACAACTGTGAATTGTTTTTGTGATGTTTGCCAGATGACTGTCTGTCTAACACAACTACTGACCAGATCTACAAGAAGATAGGCATGAACCCTTTAGATCAGAGCTTTCAAAGGCTGTGGGCCCACCCTCAGACAAAACTGAGGGATAGGACATTTGGAGCCTTAGCCATGTCAAAAGACTATTCATAGTGCAACAGGAAAAAGGTTTATTGTTACTTCTATTATTGTTCTTTGTCTTACTTCTGGGATAATCATGCTCTAAGTTTTGGAACTACAATTCCTGTGATACTTTACAATATAATACAATACAAACAAGTTTATTCACAGACAGCTATCACTGGATTACTGTGATACTGAAGAAAACTTAAAAACATGATGATTCTCAGGCAAGTTCTGCAGCGGCTTTCTTCTCTGGTGTCTAAATGGATTTCTGGAGGTTTAGTCTGGATGGACATCAGAGATAATGATCTTCTCTGGACGTGTAAGTCACACTGAATCTAAATCTGTGTTTCATGTCTGTGTGTTCAGATTTGACTGAGTTATGACTCTAAGAAGAAGGAGTGTGAATTCTGACACAAGTTGCAGCAATCTGTCTGTTTTAAAGTATCTTATCTCCTCCATCAGCTGTGAGCGACTGCTGCAGTTCCAACTGCTGACAAACGACAATAACTAACTTCCTGTTGTTTCTACAACACCTACATGCACCTGTCTCTTTCACCTCACACAGTATCTTTAACTCAGCTCTGAAAACCTCTGCAGTAGATTTTAATGGCCCCATCAACTCTCTGGTAGCACCACCCTCAGGAAAACTTTACATTTCTAGCTCCTCTCTGTCAACAAAACCAATCACTGAAAGCAGTCACAGCACTGTGGTTGGAGGATGAATATTGTCCTTTTTAATATTTAAAAGATCAGCTCAGTCGGTTTCTACACTAACAAGCAGTCGCTACAGGTTCTCAAAATCCCACTGCTCCTTCCTCCATCCTCCCTCTCCTCCCCCTCAGCCTCTCTGAGCAGTTGACCTCTGAAAAGCTTCATTAAGAATTCAGCAGAAAACACAGACTGATGTATAAAGACGGAGGTAGTCCTGAGGCAGGAAGTCAGGAGGGAGACGACAAGACTCAGCTGATCCTGCTGACCCACTTCACAGAGGAGACGAGACAAATATACAGTTTCATGTTTCAAAAGGCTCTAATTTCCTAAAACAGCTGCTCACTGTAGTTTTTAATCAAACTAACAGGAGGAAATAGTGCATTTGTTGGGGACTATTTTCAGCTGTGGATTAATCCACATTTGGTGCTCTAGTAGTCGAGTATTTGGGGCAGCAGTACTGTGTATGTGGGACAGAATAAGTCAGAATAAATTACAAAACTTTTTCAAGATCAACCGAAAAAATCAGCCTGTTTTTTTCATCCACGGTGTCAAACCACTTTCTAATTCAATTTGAAGTAGCCTGTCCTTCTAATGTCAGCACCAATGTTTTTACTACTCGCCACACTGGCAACTTTAATGGCACTTAATGAACAATTGCCTGCAGTCCTGGCGTCTTGCTGGTTAAAATTGTATCTTTCTGGAAGAACTAGTATGTTTATTCTAATAATGTTACATCATTATTTTCTGATGTGAAATATGGAGTACCTCAGGGCTCTGTTCTTGGTCCTCTGCTTTTCTCTTTGTAATATTACACCTTTTGGCCAAATTATATGCAGTTTTGGAATTAATTTCCACTGCTGCGCTGATGATACTGAGCTGTATGTTCCTGTAAAGGCAGATGATGATGCTGACATTAGAAATCTAGAGGCCTGCTTGTCTGCTGTGGAGTCCTGGATTTCACAGAATTTCCTGCTCATAAATTCTGATAAAACTGAGATGCTGGGCATTGGCCCTGCTCGACATGGACACCAGTTTGATTAAGTAACAGTACCTTTCGACAGTCTGACAGCTAAGAATCTTGGTGTTACATTTGATCCTACCCTCTCTTTTGATCAGCACATTAAAGAAAATCACCACGACTGACTTTTTCCACCTACGCAACATAGGTCTTCAATTTGATCTTTTCTGTCCTCGGCTGATGCAGAGATCCTAATTCACACCTTTGTTTCATCCAGACTTGATTACTGTAATGTTTAGTTGTCAGGTCTGCCGCGTGCTAGTACTAAAAGGCTTCAAGTGACTAAATGCTGCAGCTAGCATCTTAACTAAAACCAGAAAATGTGATCATATCACACCAACATTAGCTTCCCTTCACTGGCTCCCTATAAGTGTCAGATCAGACTTTAAGGTGCTTCTGATGACTTATAAAACTGTAAAAGGGCTCGCCTCATATCCCATCCCGTGCTCTCCTCTCAGAAAACAGGCCTCTTGTCTGTCCCCAGAGATAAACAGAAGTCAGATGGCTGCAGGGCCTTTTTCAATTGTGCCCCCTTCATCTGGATTAACCTCCCTGTTGATATCAGACAGTCTGACTCTGTTGAATCCAAACTGAAATCTTTTTGCTTTAAAGGATCCCTCCTCTGTTGCTCTTCCTAAGCTTCCTTCCATTGTTTTTCCCTGTTAAAAGGGTTTTTTGAGGAGTTTTTCCTCATTTGAATCGAGGGTCTGAGGGCAGAGGGCGTCGTGTGCTGTGCAGATTGTAAAGCCCCTTGAGGCAAATAGTGATTTGTGATACTGAGCTATATGAATAAAACTGACTTGACTTGCTTTAAATCTCTATAAGGTTAGATAGTAAGAACGAGAGGCTTCCCTGAGGAATCCCACAAGTTATTAAAGACAAAAAAAAAGATTCTACTAAATGTTGAACTACTCCTTTGAATTCAATGTCGTCTTTGCTCCATCTTTGACATTTTGTCTCTTTCTGTTGTTTTCTGTCCGTCTCTGAACAGTAACTGCTGAGCCATGTCTGCCGGCCTGGACGATACAGACAACGTGTTCGGTGAGTCTCGCACACGCTCAGTGCTGGAAAGTACACAAGTACATTTACTCAAGTACTGCACTTGTGTGCAAATTTGAGGTATTTGTACTTTAGTTGAATCTTTTCTTTTCACGCCACTTTCTGCTTCTCCTCCGCCACGTCTAACAAACACTGGGCTTTTTACTTCACTACATTTATCTGTTGGCTTCAGTTACTTTACAGATTAAGATTTTTATGCCATCGCTCCTCCACGCCATCGCTCCTCCGCTCCTCCACTCCTCCGCTCCTCCACGCCTCCGCTCCTCCGCCTCCTCCTCCTCTCCGCCTCCTCCACTCCTCCTCCCTCCACTCCTCCGCTCCCACTCTCCCTCCGCCGCCTCCACTCCTCCGCTCCTCCACGCCATCGCTCCTCCACTCCTCCGCTCCTCCACTCCATCCACTCCTCCGCTCCTCCACTCCACCGCTCCTCCACTCCATCGCTCCTCCACGCCATCGCCCTCCGCCTCCACCGCCTCCACGCCATCGCCTCCACGCCATCGCCTCCTCCACTCCATCGCTCCTCCACCCTCCGCCTCCACGCCTCCTCCACTCCACGCCATCGCTCCTCCACGCCATCGCTCCTCCGCTCCTCCACGCCATCGCTCCTCCGCTCCTCCACGCCATTGCTCCTCCACTCCTCCACTCCATCGCCATCCACTCCTCCACTCCACTCCACCACTCCTCCACGCCATCACGCCATCGCTTCTCCACGCCATCGCTCCGCCTCCACGCCATCGCCCTCCACTCCACCACTCCTCCGCCTCCACGCCATCGCTCCTCCACTCTCTCCTCCTCCGCTCCTCCACGCCATTGCTCCTCCACTCCTCCACTCCTCCACTCCTCCACGCCATCGCTCCTCCACGCCATCCACTCCTCCACTCCTCCACGCCATCGCTCCTCCACTCCTCCACTCCTCCACTCCTCCACGCCATCGCTCCTCCACTCCTCCACTCCTCCACCCTCCACCTCCGCCTCCACGCCATCTCCTCCTCCACTCCATCGCCTCCACGCCACGCCATCGCTCCTCCTCCTCCACCTCCACGCCATCGCCTCCACTCCTCCTCCTCCGCTCCACGCCATCGCTCCTCCACTCCTCCACTCCTCCACGCCACGCCTCCTCCTCCTCCACGCCACGCTCACTCCTCCACTCCACCGCCTCCACCTCCATCCTCCACCTCCTCCACGCCATCGCTTCCTCCACTCCACCACTCCTCCGCTCCTCCACGCCATCGCTCCTCCACGCCATCGCTCCTCCACTCCTCCACTCCTCCACTCGCCTCCACTCCTCCGCTCCACGCCATCGCTCCTCCACGCCATCGCCTCCTCCGCCTCCCTCCACCACCTCCTCCACTCCTCCACTCACCACTCCTCCTCCTCCACGCCATCGCTCCTCCACTCTCCACGCCATCGCCCTCCACTCCTCCACTCCACTCTCCTCCGCCTCCTCCACGCCATCGCCTCCTCCACGCCATCGCTCCCTCCACTCCACCGCCTCCGCCTCCCACGCCTCCGCTCCTCCACTCCACGCCTCCGCCTCCTCCTCGCCATCGCTCCTCGCCATCCACTCCATCGCTCCACCCACCACCTCCGCCTCCACGCCATCGCCCTCCACGCCTCCCTCCTCCTCCACTCCTCCTCCACCTCTCCGCTCCTCCACGCCATCGCCTCCACCGCCTCCTCCGCCATCGCGCCTCCACTCCTCCGCCTCCACGCCTCCATCGCTCCTCCGCTCTCCACTCCTCCACTCCACCACTCTCTCCGCCTCCACGCCATCGCTCTCCACTCCTCCACTCTCCACCACCTCCGCTCCACGCCATCGCTCGCCTCCACTCCTCCGCCTCCGCCTCCACGCCATCGCTCCTCCACGCCATCGCTCCTCCACTCCACCACTCCTCCGCTCCTCCACGCCATCGCCTCCCACGCCATCGCTCCTCCACTCCTCCACCCCACCCTCCGCCTCCTCCACGCCATCGCTTCCACCGCCCTCCGCCTCCGCTTCCACTCCATCCGCTCCTCCTCCATCGCCATCGCTCCACCACCCCATCGCTCCATCCGCTCCACCGCCTCTCCTCCACGCCATCGCCTCCACTCCACTCCACCACTCCTCCGCCTCCACGCCATCGCTCCACCGCCTCCTCCGCTCCTCCGCCATCCTCCTCCGCTCCTCTCCTCCACCACTCCTCCGCTCTCCGCCATCGCTCCCATCGCTCCACCGCTCCTCCGCTCCACCACTCCTCCGCTCCTCCATCGCCCATCGCTCTCCACTCCTCCACCTCCCGCTCCTCCGCCTCCTCCACTCTCCGCCATCGCCTCCGCTCCTCCGCTCCTCCACGCCATCGCTCCTCCGCCTCCTCCACTCCTCCACGCCATCGCTCCTCCACTCCTCCGCTCCTACCGCTCCTCCAGAGGAGACATTTGCACTCAGAATCCAGACACTTAAATAAAATGGCGGAGAGTAAATGTAGTTCTATAGTAAACAGAGTTCTCCTTTCTTCCTCCAGTTTCTAATATCATCTAATGTCTCTCCTTCCTCCCCCTCTAATATAATTACTTCTCTCCTCTGGGCCCTCCCCCACCTCCCCCACCTCCCTCTCTCCCATCAGTCATTTAGTTTCTCCTCCCTCCATCCTCTCGTTTATTATCCTCTGCCGCCAACGTTTCACCACCAAAACCTTCATGTCCTCTCCTCCCTCCCCCCTCCCTCCCCCTCCTCTCCTGTCCCTCCTCGCATCTCCCTCCCCTGTCTCTCGCCCCCCACCCTCCCCTGTCTCTCCCCTCCCCTCCCCAGTCTCCCTCCCCAGTCTCCCTCCCCCAGTCACCCCTCCCCTCGCCTCCTTCCCTCCCCAGTCTCCCTCCCCCAGTCACCCCCCCCCTGTCTCCCTCCCCTCGCCTCTCCCTCCCCCCAGTCACCCTCCCCAGTCTCTCTCCCCTCGCCCTCCCTCCCCAGTCTCCTCCCCCCAGTCACCCTCCCCAGTCTCCCTCCCCTCGCCCCCTCCCTCCCCCAGTCACCTCCCCAGTCTCCCTCCCCTCGCCCCTCCCTCCCCCAGTCACCCTCCCCCAGTCTCTCTCCCCCTCGCCCCTCCCTCCCCCAGTCTCCCTCCCCAGTCTCCCTCCCCTCGCCTCTTCCTCCCCTGTCTCTCGCCCCTCCCTCCCCCAGTCTCCCTCCCCCAGTCTCCCTCCCCCAGTCACCCTCCCCTCGCCTCTTCCCTCCCCCAGTCTCCCTCCCCCAGTCACCCTCCCCCAGTCTCCCTCCCCTCGCCCCTCCTCCCCAGTCACCCTCCCCCAGTCTCTCTCCCCTCGCCCCTCCCTCCCCCCAGTCTCCTCCCCAGTCACCCCTCCCCCAGTCTCCCTCCCCCCCCTGCCCCTCCCCCCAGTCACCCTCCCCAGTCCCCCCTCCCCCTCGCCCCTCCCTCCCCCAGTCACCCCCTCCCCAGTCTCTCTCCCCTCGCCCCTCCCTCCCCCAGTCTCCCTCCCCAGTCTCCCTCCCCCTCGCCTCTTCCTCCCCTGTCTCTCGCCCCTCCCTCCCCCAGTCTCCCTCCCCCAGTCACCCCTCCCCCAGTCTCCCTCCCCTCGCCCCTCCCTCCCCCCCAGTCACCCTCCCCAGTCTCTCTCCCCTCCCCCTCCCTCCTCCCCCAGTCTCCTCCCCAGTCTCCCTCCCCTCGCCTCTCCTCCTCCCCTGTCTCTCGCCCCTCCCTCCCCAGTCTCCCTCCCCTCGCCCCTCCCTCCCCCCCAGTCTCCCTCCCCTCGCCCCTCCCTCCCCCAGTCTCCCTCCCCAGTCTCCCTCCCCTCGCCCCTCCCTCCCCCAGTCTCCCTCCCCAGTCTCCCTCCCCTCGCCCCTCCCTCCCCAGTCTCCTCCCCTCGCCCCCTCCCTCCCCAGTCTCCCTCCCCCCAGTCTCCCCCCCCTCGCCCCTCCCTCCCCCCAGTCTCCTCCCCCAGTCTCCCTCCCCTCGCCCCCTCCCTCCCCAGTCTCCCTCCCCCAGTCTCCCTCCCCCTCCCCAGTCTCCCTCCCCTCGCCCCCCTCCCTCCCCCAGTCTCCCTCCCCCCAGTCTCCCTCCCCTCGCCCCTCCCTCCCCCAGTCTCCCTCCCCCAGTCTCCCTCCCCTCGCCCCTCCCTCCCCCCAGTCTCCCTCCCCTCGCCCCTCCCTCCCCCCCAGTCTCCCTCCCCAGTCTCCTCCCCTCGCCCCTCCCTCCCCAGTCTCCCTCCCCTCGCCCCTCCCTCCCCTCGCCCCTCCCTCCCCAGTCTCCCTCCCCCTCGCCCCTCCCTCCCCCAGTCACCCTCCCCCAGTCTCCCTCCCCTCGCCCCTCCTCCCCCCAGTCTCCCTCCCCCCAGTCTCCCTCCCCCCAGTCTCCCTCCCCTCGCCCCTCCCTCCCCAGTCTCCCTCCCCTCGCCTCTCCTCCCCTCGCCCCCCCCCCCAGTCTCCCTCCCCTCGCCTCTCCCTCCCCCCCGCCCCTCCCTCCCCAGTCTCCCTCCCCTCGCCTCCCTCCTCCCCTCGCCCCTCCCTCCCCAGTCTCCCCAGGGAAATTAACTGCTGTCAGCCTGTTGTGGGGAGGAGACACAGAGCAGCTCTTTATATTCTGCACAAAGCGTTTGCACATTATGTCCAAACAAAGTGTAACAGTATCATTAATAGTAATAAATCTCTGAAACACTGAGAGACGATCTGCTGCTCACCACTGTGTTATACCTTATTATAGAAAGCTCAAAAACCAGTTTCATCATAATTATTTGTTGTAATTTCTTGTCCGCTAGATTGACTCAAATGTAACTGTGACTAAAAATACAGATTACATTTAAAAATGTCGGTAAGAAAGAAAACTAAATATGTAGTTACAGTCAATAAAATATAAAAAACAGTAAAACAAAGTAAAAACACAATGAAGAAGTTGTTTGTTTGTTTAAACATGCACATTCCTCTCATGGCACATTGATTTTCACTCATTAAGTTTTGGGTGAAGATTTATTTTTGACTTTGTAAAGTTTTAAATCTACCAAGTCTGTAAAGTTCAGCTCCTTTAACGGAATAAACACTAGTTACATTTCTTATGACTTAAAAAAGTATGAAAATTGTATTGCTATCTTTGTGAGGACCAGTTTCAGTTTTAAACCATCATTACTCAGAGGACGGTTTTAAGGTTCAGGTTAGACTCAGGTTTAGGTTAGGCTTTGTGTGTGTGTGTGTGTGTGTGTGTGTGTGTGTGTGTGTGTTGGTTGGAGGAGGAGGAGGAAGAGGAGGAAGAGGAGCTCATTATGTTGAAAACCTGTCGCCATAAATGAGATAATCTGATTTTACTGAACAACATTCATCCATTCAAAAGAGGAGCTCAACATCTGAAACTGTGAAATCAATTCATGTGAAAGGAAGCGATCGGTCGGAGTCTTTAGCAGCAAGTTAGAGACTGCAACAAGCAGAGCTAATCAGTTATCAAACAATAACACCAAATCCAAAATTAAATATGAAAAAATAAAATAAAAATCAGTTTAATATATTCCTCTTCGTCATCTATAACGCTACAGACCGATGGAGAAGAGACAGTTTACACTTTATCTGCTGTCACTGAGACGCATCACGGCTCTCCACACGTGGCAGGATGTGTTTTTACTTGATCGCTGTTATTTAAATCAAAGGCGCGCTCACCTGTAACCACGTGGCGAGGCACGCCCACAGGTTCCCGTATCTGACTCTGTGTTGGTGTTTAGACCTGAACGAGGCGATCCCAGAGACCGAGCTGCTGGACAACAGCATCCAGAAGGGCCGGGCCCAGCTGTCCGTCAAGGCTCGGAGGCACCGCCCCTCCAGGTCCCGTTACCGTGACAGCGTGAGCTCCACGGAGGGGGACGACAGCCTGGAGAGGAAGGTACAGTTCAGTCCGATGGACGTTATATTTAAGCTCGATAAGCCAGTGAATGACAACATGTTAAAGCGGCCTGTGTGTCATCGTGTCCACGTTACAGTAGTTTCAGTAGAGTTCAATAAATAAAGCTCACAAATCAACTAAGGACAGATTTGAAAACACAAATGGAATATTTAGTAAATTTAATTTAAAAGAATGAATTAAGTCAATCGAGGCCATAAATGCAGTGACTTGAAAGCATGAAGTAATTCCAAAACACTTTAATTACTAACACACACGACAAATTACCAGTCTGAGCAAGAAAATTAAGAAATGTGGGTTTGGGAAGTCTATAATACTCTGCAGTCACGCTAGCAGCTCTGAGTCTGTACACAGGGCTACGTTCAGCTAAATGCTAACATCAGCATGTTCACCATCTTAGTTTAGCATGTTAGCATGCTAACATTTGCTAATTAGCAAATTATTTATTTAGTTAGTTTTATTTAGTTAGTAAGTTAGTTGGTTGGTTGGCCTGTGGGTTAGTCCACTAGATATTTAACAAGTTAGTTATTTAGCAGGAAAGTTAGACGGTTCGTCAGAGTTTTATGGAAATAAATGTGTCGTATGAGGTGCAACAAACAGCGACACTCACAAAGGGCAGGAACAACTATGACCCAACACTGAACAAAGACAGAGACACGGACTAAACACCCTCGGGGAGGCGAAACAACGAGACACAGGTGCAACCAATCAAGGGAGGGCCAACAATCAAAACTGGAGGGAAACAAAGACAGGAAGTAAAAACACAAGACACACAAGGGAAGGAACATCCTACAAAATAAAACAGGAAGTGACAGAACCTTAAACTATGACGAAATGACTGTTTTGAAAGAAGTATTATGTAACTGTACGTGATTACAGGAATAATGAATTTTCTTTTACTCTCTGATTTAAAGGGTTACTCTATTTATTATTACTCCTCCAAACAGTCGTGGTTGTGAGAGACAGCAGGTGGATCCTACATTTCCCATAATGCACCTGGATAGAGTCTTTCATTAGAGCCTCCCTGCTGGTAAACAGCCACGTCTCTCAAACTCCACGCCTGCAGTTTGTAACTCCGACTGGATGACATCTGTAGTCTTATGACATCACTGTGACATCATCAGGAAACGGAAGACGTCATACAACTGATTTCACTGTGTGTGTGTGTGTTTTATCAGGACAGTCCGTTACACTCCACCCGTTCACCTCTCCACCTGGCTATGCGAGGCTCCTCCCCCTCTCCTGATTCGCTGCTGTCGGCTCGAAGCCCCGCCTTCTCCTTTGACACATCACTGGTGAGACCAATCAGAGCTCAGGACAGGTTCTAATGTTGTAAATATTAATGCAGTGAGCAAGAAAACAAATGAGAGAAAGAATCTGTCCTACTTCACTTTGGTTCCTCAGGTGCGTCGCTCTCCAGAGGACGAAGGAGCGTCATTGGCTGCTCCCCCGCGGGGGCGGTACCATCAGCTGACCAATGCCACGTCTCAGGAGGCTCTGGTGACTCCCAGTAGCTCGCCCTCCAGGTCCTGCCCCTCCTCCGACTGCTCACGTGTCTACATGAGGAGGAGCAGGAGGCCCGACAGCGAAGGTGCACACCTGCACACACCTGCACACACACCTTTTGACATGAAGAGGAACAGAAGGCCCGACAGCAAAGGCATGCACGCCTGGAAACACACCTGTGAATACACCTGTACACACACACCACTGAATTGATTTATATTACAACAGATACTAAAGACTGTGTGTGTGTGTGTGTGTGTGTGTGTGTGTGTGTCAGTGTTGGTTTCTGATTCGAGTCGGGACACGAGTCCAGCTGATCCCGGCAGTCCGACCGTCATCTTTGACAAGAAAACCAAGAGACGCTTCCTGGACCTGGGGTGAGACAGTTTATTTACAGATAAAACTGAGATGAAAATAATCGTCATCAATAAAGTTTGTGTGTTTTTAAACTGATTCTACATTAAAAATATCAGTAAACTCAGATTTACTTGTTGTTCAGTGTAACTTCCTCACATTAGCTTCCTGTCCTGTGTTTTAATATGTTACCCTAGCAACCACCTACTAAAGCCTTTACGACAGCCGGGAGCCATAGCAACCACTTAGCTTGTATTTTCAGGTAGCGTTTAAATGTGTGAATGAACTTGTGTTTGAAAACTCGCTTACCTCCAACTGCCCCTTGAGAGGCAAATAAAGTACCTTGAATTTAATTGAATTAGTAACCACCTAGCAACAGCATAGCAACAGCATAGCAACAGCATAGCAACCACCTAGCAACAGCATAGCAACAGCATAGCAACCACCTAGCAACAGCATAGCAACAGCATGGCAGCTACCCTGTAAACTAGAGTCACCATGCAGTGACACGTTGAGGCTGGAAGAAGCTTCTTCACAGATGCCAACTTGGACTCAATGCTTCCTTAATAATTTTAAAGATTTTGACTTCAATATTTGCACGTTTTTTTCTTCACAAAACTGCTTTGTCACAGGAGTTGGATCAGCCGATCAGCTTGTTTGACGCTCGGGTCTGCACAATGAGTGGAGGCGTGGGCGTCAGCTCCTCTGCGACCTACGATTACCCACAACACCCTGCTCTGCATTGATCTGTAGAGATGTTTACATATTCACAGGAGATCATTCCAGCCTTCGCAACCACTTTGCATCTAGACGTAGCAACCACCGGCGTAACATCTGAGCAACAGAGAGCCGAAGTTATGACGTCACTTCCTGTCTAGCGTCCGTTCCACCAGCTTCTGTAACTCAGAGCTATAATGTACATAGCAACATTCAGCATTTCTGTCATCGGTCGTTGTGAGAACACGAAGCGTTCCTGAGGTTGTCTCTGTGTTATAAGACAAATCGACAGCAGTTACTTTAAGAAGTTTGTGTTAAACAGCGATTACTTCGTGAGCTCAGAAAAAACTACGAGCACGTCGGCACGGGTACTTACGCTCATGTAGGTGGACCTGATCAACAGACTCACTGTAAACGGACGTGAAGGACCTCGGTAGCCTGGCAACATTAAAACTACAAACGACCCATAATGCAACACTCTCTGTAGGAGCCGGCGTTACAGCATTATCTGAGAATGTCTTGAGAACACAAAGTTGTCTAGTCCTCGAATGTAAGACGACGTTTTCAAATGTACTTAGCATCCATCTGCTACACACCTAAAGCTTAGCAACACCTTAACAGGAAGTAGCACATTAACATTAGCGCACTTTGAACCAACAGCGAAGCAGCAGACGCAAAATGTCTTCAGAGATCTGTGACAAACGTGTCTAATGCGTCTGTGACTGACTGATCGCTTCGTTCAGTTTCTTGTCAGTAATTAATCAGAAAATCAGATGTTTAATATAACAACAATGAAACGCTACTTTTTTTGTTGTAAGTAACGATGTAATATTGTGTCTGTCTCTCAGGGTGACTCTCAGGCGTTCATATATCAGGGTGAGGAAAGATAAGTCCAACAGGCTCTCTGTGGGCAGCAGGTGGGTCCATCACATACAAAACCTCCATTCTGAAAGTTCAACATTTAACACATCGAACAGATGAGCTCCTCCTGGTTTTTGTGTCCTGACCTCGTCCTCTGTCCTCAGAGAGCCGTCTGAGAGTCCGTCTCGGTCTTCGGGATCCTTCGTCCCGTTCTCCTGGTTCTCTGAAGGACGGGGGTCGCTCTCCTCCTCCGGGACTCCCCCCTGCTCCCCCAAAACCACCCCGCTGAGCTCCCCGAGGCCCCGCAAGTCTCACTCCCAGGTACAGAACAAAACACAGTTTTCCTTCACTCTCAGCTGTTTTTATGACTGCTGTTAGGCTACTGTAAGAAAAGCTGAAGCTTTCTGTACGTTTGACATTAAAGGCCTTTCAGCTGCTCCGAGGGCTCGAAGACCCAAACCCTTTATCGAAAACAAGAAAGTCTCAAAAAACAGTCAGTTTCTTTACTGTGTTTGTTCAGATAGTTTTTAACTTGTTCTCTCAGGTTATCGTGTCTTATTTTGTACCCAAAAGTTGTTTTGTGTTCAAAGGTTCCTGCCGTGTTTCCAGAAGTTACCTCATTGGCAAACAAGAACACGACGATAAAAACAAACAGATTCGGGAGGTTGTGTAAAAGCTTCGCTGCCAGAAATACAGTTCTGGTTGGGAAATACTTACATTAACAAACATCTGCCGACCAATCAGAGACCAGGGTTTTCTGATGTGGTGTAACAGTGAATTATAGTCCAGCTCTATTTAAGCACACACAGTGTATCTGTTTGCAGCGTGTGTTTTTCTGTGGGTTGATTTTTCTGATTTACTCATCTTCGCCCGCATGACTGCCCTGCAATGCTTTTATCTTAACCACCATAACACACACACACACACACACACACACACAGAAAGTCACATGATCGCACAGCTGTGGTTTGTTTTGTGGTTGGTGATAAGTGTTCTGCTGTTGGAGCCTGTAGGAACAACACACGGTGCATCCGGAAAGTTTTCACAGCGCTTCACTTTTTCCACGTTTTGTTATGTTGCAGCCTTTTTCCCAAAACTGATTAAATTCATCATTTGTCCTCAGAATTCCACAAACAAAACCCCGTAATGACAACGGGAAACAAGTTTGTTTGAAATCTTTGCAAATTTATTAAAAATAAAAAACGAAAGAAGTCACATGTACAGAAGTATTCACAGCCTTTGCTCAGTACTTGGAAGCAGCTTTGGCTCCAGTTACAGCCTCACGTCTCTGAGTACGATGCTACAGGCTGGGCACCTGTGTTTGGGCAGTTTGTCCCGTTCTTCTTTGCAGGACCTCTCGAGCTCCAGCAGGTTGGAGGGGGAGCGTCGGTGCACAGCCAGTTTCAGATCTCTCCAAAGATGTTAAGTCGGGTTCAGGTCTGGGCCCTCGCTGGGCCACTCTGGGACATTCAGAGTCCCGTAGCCCCTCCTTTGTTATCTGGGCTGTGCTGAGGGTCGTTGTCCTGTTGGAAGATGAACCTTCGCCCCAGTCTGAGGTCCAGAGCGCTCTGGAGCAGGTTTTCATCAGGGATGTCTCTGTACATTGCTGCATTCATCCTTCCCTCGATCTGGACTGGTCTCCCAGCACCGCCATGCTTCACTGGTATTGGACGGTGTTGGCCAGGTGATGAGCGGTACCTGGAGTCCTCCAGACATGACACCTGCCATTCAGGCCAAAGAGTCAGACCAGAGCATTGTGTTTCTCATGGTCTGAGAGTCCTTCAGGAGCCTTTTGGCGAACTCCAGGTGGGCGGTCATGTGCCTTTTACTGAGGAGGGGCCTCCGTCTGGCCCCTCCACCATACAGGCCTGACTGGTGCTGCAGAGATGGTGGTTCTTCTGGAAGGTTCTCCTGTCTCCACGCTGGAGCTCTGTCAGAGAGACCATCGGGTTCTTGGTCACCTCCCTGACTGAGGCCCTTCTCCCCCGATCGCTCAGTCTGACCGGGCGGGCCGGGTCTAGGAAGAGTCCTGGTGGTTCCAAACTTCTTCCATTTATGGATGATGGAGGCCGCTGTGCTCACTGGGACCTTCAACGCTGCAGAAATGTGTCTGTACCCTTCCCCAGATCTGTGCCTCGATACAGTCCTGTCTCGGAGGTCTACAGACAAGTCCTTGGACTCGATGGCCTGGTTTGTGCTCTGACAGGCACTGTTACCTGTGGGACCTTATATAGACAGGTGTGACAGGTGTGTGCCTTTCCAGATCACGTCCAATCAGCTGAGTTTAGCACAGGTGGACTCCGATCAAGCTGCAGAAACATCTCGAGGATGATCAGTGGAAACAGGAAGCACCTGAGCTCAAAGATTTCAAACAAACTTCTTTCACGTTGTCATTACGGGGTTTTGTTTGTAGAATTTTGAGGAAAATAATGAATTTAATTTGTTTTGTAAAAAGGCTGCAACATAACAAAACGTGGAAAAAGTGAAGCGCTGTGAAAACTTTCCGGATGCACTGTGTGTGTGTGTGTTTCACGTTCTTCTATCCTAGTGGGGACTTTAACCTGAACGCACACAAGAGGACTTGTGTCCCCACAGGTAGAGACGGCTTTGTGGGGGTTAACACTTGGTTTTAGGGTTCAGGTTAGAGTTCAGGTTAGGGAAAGCATTACGTCAGCATGTGCGTCTGTCTGCTGTCGGTTTCTCTCGTTTATCTCTTCTCCATTAAAGCTCAGAGGAAAGAGCGCCATTAAACATCCAACCGCTGCCTAATGGCGGTAACACACTTTAGTGTGTGAGAACCTGAGTGATACCTGATCTTTGAAGCCGATAATGATGCATCAGCTGATGTTTGTGTTTTTAAAGTGTCTCTGGTGATATTTTATCTTCTTGTTCAGACTCAAACCAGCAGTGAGCGTTTCTGCTAACAGGTGTGTGAATCACAGCTGATGGATCTTCGTCCTCTGAGCCATAAAAACTGTTAAAACTCATCAGCGAGCCGCTCTGCTGCACCTTCATCACCACGAACACACACACTGTAGTTTATTCTGCCTCCGCCCCACACACACCGTCCTGCTGCCCCAAACACTCACTACAGCACCACATGTGGATTCATCCGCCGCTGGAAATAGTCCCCAACAGATGCTCTGTTTCCTCCTGTTGGTCTGATAGAAACTACAGCGAGCAGCTGTTTGAGGAAACTACTGAGCCTTTTTAAACAGGAAACTACAGATCTGTGTTTTTAAAGATCTTCAGCAGGAACCAATGGGCTCGCAGCTGAGCGCCGCAGACAGGAAGTGAGACGGTACTGAGAGACGGACCGACACGTTGCTGGTTTGAGTCTGAACATTGATGACAACAAGAAAAATATAGAAAAACGGCTACATTATATTTGTACATAAACTCATAACATGAACCAACATGATTAATAAGGATCCATAAATGTGTTTCTTAAAGTGAGTCAGATCCGCCTGATCGGGACATTTTACAGTGTAAAAACCAACTTGTGAGCGCTCTCTGCGTCAAATATACCTTTATATATATTTATTCATTAAATCGGGACCAGACTGCCGCCGCTTCACAGGAAGGAGAAATAAAGTTTTAAAAACGACTTTCTCCCTCTCTTCGTCCTTCAGGAGTCGGCTCTCAGCGAGGAGTTTTCTCCTCCTCACACCTCCTCCTCCACCTCTCCTCCTGTCGACTCCTCTTCCTCCAGATCCTCCCATCCATACCACACCCTCTCCCAGTCCTCTGATGAGGTAACACACACACACACACACACACACACACACACACACGTGAGTACTAACAGTAAATATGACATTTTATTTCCGTATTCAGAGCCTCCTGGCCGGCGGTCAGGGACACCTGAAGGAGAAACCACAACATCTTTGTTTGAGACGGTGTCGTCCCTCATTCGTCCAGGAGTGTTCGATCGTAGAAAAGGTTTCAGTCGTAGTCGTCTGGACGCTGTTTTCAGAATCAAGACGTTTCGGCCTGATTACTGATTACTGGGCCATCATGGAAACTATTAGGTCAGTTTCAGGTGAAACTAGCTAATCAACAGATACTCAGGTAGACTCCTTCCTGAGGGCGGGGCTTATGTAACACACAGTAGCTTAAATTTCTGAGTTCTCAGACCATTTTCACAATTGAGAATGACTTCCGGATGGGAGCCGAAACGTCTCGATTCTGAAAACAGCGTCCAGGCGACTACGACTGAAACCTTTTCTACGATCTTTATTTGACACAAAATGATGTTTTTATGACATGACGAGACCCGTGCAGCCGTCTGAGGACGATTCTTTAGGACCTGGTGAAATGACAGGATGTGTCTGTAGTAAACATTCACCAGGACAAAGACAAAAGAGAAAGACTGCAGCCTCCTCAGGGGGGCGCCGGAGAGCTGAACGTGAGGCAAAGATACCTCAGGAGGTGGATCTGAGTCAGCACCTCCTCCTCATTGTCAGAGTCGTAACTCCGTCAGGTCTGAACTCTCAGACCTGAAACTCTCATCGAGTCGTTCAGTGCGACTCGCACTTCCAGAGGACGTCATCGTCTCTGACGTCCGTCCAGAATAAACCTCCAGAAACCAGCTTAGACGCCAGAGAAGAAAGCGGCTGCAGAACCTGCCTGAGAATCCTGCTGTTTCTAAGTTTCCTTCAGTCTCACAGTGATCCAGAGACAGCTGTCTGTCCGTCCACGGGTCCACTGCAGACAGGAGCTGCTGACTGCTGGTTCGGCTGCTTTAATAGGACAGTTTGTTGGTTGTGACAACAAATTATCTCCTCCTCCTCCTCAGCCCTTCGATGACCCGTCCTGTCCGGTGTCTTCGTGGACGACTCAGCAGGTCTGTCAGTGGCTGAAAGGACTCAACATGGAGCAGTACGTCCCAGAATTCAGTGCGAGAGACATCGACGGTCAGGAGCTGCTGCAGATGGACGGCAACAAGCTGAAGGTGAGGACGAGGATGATGTCCTCTGCAGGGTCTGAGCTCATTTAATGTTTGTATTTGAAAAAGGTCTCCGACATGATTCATGTATGGAAGATTATTAGTGCCAGGAAAAGAAGAAACAAGATCAAATGTTAGTTCAAAATTGGGAGATACAAACTCATGTTGGCCTATGATTAAAAACAACAGAAAATTTGACTTATTGTTTTATAATTATTACTTAGTATCTCATAATTTTGACTTAGCATGAGTATTTTTGTTTTGTTATTCTTTTTGTGTGTTTCGGGCGGGAACGGGCTTCGACATTCACGGGACTGGAAAAAGTTTGGATACACAAACTTTTTCCTAAAATTTGCTTTTTTTGTTAAATGTCAGATATCTTTAACTCTTTTAGCATCAAATCACTATTAAAACTACTGAAATGACACAACATGTCAGACAACTCAACCCCGAGATGAGGGAACACAAGCCAACAGGGCTGGAAACCTCTGAACCTAAAAACTCTGACGTCATGTTTAATGCTTAACAAAAACACGTGTGACCTTTGTCCTCGTCCTCTGCAGGCTCTGGGCATGCTCAGTTCGTCTGATCGCGGCGCTCTGAAGCGTCGCATTAAAGAAATCCAAACTGCAGCAGAGAAGGAGAGAAAAGCTCTGGACAAGATGGAGAAACAGAAAGAAAAACAACGAAGAAAAGAGCAAGAACAACGCAGGAACTGACCGCCACCAGGGGGAGACGGAGACGGGGAGGACAGAGGACAAAGGGGGAGGACAAGAGGGGGCGGGGGACAACGAGGGGTAGGACAGAGGACAAAGGGGGACATGAAGGGGGAGGACAAGAGAGGAGGACAACAAGGGGGAGGACAGAGGACAACGGGGGCAGAGGACAAAGGGGGTGGACATGAAGGGGAGGACATGAAGGGGGGGCAGAGGACAACGAGGGGGAGGACAGAGGACAACGGGGACAGAGGACAAAGGGGGACATGAAGGGGGAGGACAAGAGAGGAGGACAACAAGGGGGAGGACAGAGGACAACGGGGACAGAGGACAAAGGGGGACATGAAGGGGGAGGACAAGAGAGGAGGACAACAAGGGGGAGGACAGAGGACAACGGGGGCAGAGGACAAAGGGGGTGGACATGAAGGGGAGGACATGAAGGGGGGCAGAGGACAACGAGGGGGGAGGACAGAGGACGGGGGGGGGGACAATCTCTGTTTGTGTCTCTGGATGATAGTTTCCACACATCCTGGAAAACCGGGTAATCTGTAATGCTGCTTTCCAGTCCTGGAAAAGTCCTGGAAAGTGTAAACAGGACGTCCTGGTTTCAGCTGAAGCTCGTTAACAGTCGTGAAATGATACAAATGAACGTTGACATTACGACATATTTACATATATTTCAGACTCTGGTTCTTACGGTGGCCCTGAAGGACAAATCCAGCGTTTCAGTGTTTTTATTTTTAAATATTTCTCTTCACATTTGTGTCTCTAAAGTCAAAGTGACCTTTAAAAACAAAAATATCATGAAATATACGAGAATGTTTATCACTGAATAAAAACAAACTAAAGGACGGACAAATGAACAGGTGAACTAATATTTCTCTTAGTGCTTTTGCTTTTTGCTCTTGTATGTGTTTTGTCCTCAGGGGCCACCGTCATTTCTAGAGCAAAGACTTTAAAGGACACGTCTCCTGTGGTCCGCTATCCCACAGTCTATTGCATGCACCTTTACTCGTGTAAAGGTGCGTTCAGGTGCTCTTTGTCATTCATTAACAGTGTGTCGAGGAGGTAATCGGATGAGTTGACGAGAAGTACGGAAGCAAAGAAAGTCCATAACTAAACCAAACACCTCAGTGTGAAGTTAAACCACTACTGAATTCTTAAAGTTGACGTGATGACAAAATTTAAAGCACTGAAATATTTTACTTTAAAAACCACCTGACGGTTTGAATTGAAAGGTCATTTCAGGATGTGCAATTTCACAAACTTCATTTTTTTCACAAATTAAATCTAATTTTCAAATAAAATAATAAAAAAATTACTAAAATTTGTCATTTTCCAGGCAAAAAAATCACGTTACATTTTCCTGGTTAAATTCAGAGACCTGAAGTCAAACATCTGGGCTACCGATCGGTCCAATCAGGTAACATCCCGTCAGTCATGTGATCCAAGAAAAGTTCAGATGAGCAACTGGAAACTGGAAAGATTCAATTTATAGCGGCTTTCTTTGCTTCCATAAAAGCACCTGAACACATCGTCAGTTTTATCTGTGTGATGTGACGTCGTCTGATTCGTGGAGGACGTTAAGCCCCGCCTCCTCGCAGGGGGCGGGGCCTGAGCTGTGGCGCACCTTGAGTATTTTCCAAAACAGTGAGAACTGCAGTGGAAACAGCGGAAAACGAAGGTGTAATCTCTGATTCTTTGCAGCAGGTCTGGTTGAGATGTTTTGGTTGGACGCTGAAGGAGACGCAGCCTGAAAGAGAAAATGAGGAAGAGTTTTTACTGTTGAAGAAGATCTCAAACAGAAACAGTTGAAGGTGATTTAAGTGTTAAAAGAAGTGAAACATTCAGATGATTCTTTCTGCTGTTGGATAAAAACTAAACAAGTGCGATGTGTTTGTTTCAGACGTCGTCTGTACTGACTGACCTCTGACCTCTGCAAGGCCACAATAAAACCATCATTTCAAGAAATAAATCAACGTTTTGTTGAGGCTTCATTTATTTTGTGAAGAGGGATTAAATGAAAGAGTGCTTAAAGATAATAATAAAATAATAAAATGTAAAAATATCTGAATGTCGCGTGGCTAGCTAGTGCGATAAACAGTTACTACATGTACACACTGCATTGATTTGTAATAGTGTTGATTAGAACAAATAAAATGATTAGACGTAGAATCTGAAAACATTCTGTAACTTTTCATCCGTCAAAAGGATTTCTCTTTTATTTTCTGTTCTATAAAGCTTTAATGACAGTTATTATTATTATTATTATTAATAGTCCTATAATATTCATCCTGAGGCAGAAAAGGACGTCAGAATATCTGATTTTATTTCTCCCTCACGTCTGTTCTGTTCTTTCAGACATCAACTCGTTTTAATTTCCTGTTTGTGTTTCCTGTCACATGACGGCTCATATCGTCAGCTAACAAACAGCTAGCAGCTAACAGCTAGCAGCTAACAGCTAACAGCTAGCAGCTAGCAGCTGCGGTGTCTGTCCCGCCGGGAGGAGCTAAGACACGAGGTGCCACGTACGCTGAATGGAACGCACCCCGAGACACAGGCGGTGAAAAGTGTTTTATTATCATCAAAAACAAACTACATGTACAAAGACTCCTGATTGGCTGTTACACACAATATGAAACATACTTCTCTCTGAAGACGACTTTTAGAAAATCAACGAAAGTATAAAATCTGTTTCTTTATAAATAAAAAAGGAAGTAAATAAACGAGTTCACCCACAGGGTTTACTTCAACACACAACCGACTCAGTCAGTCCCACACCTGAACACACACACCTGCCTGAAACGCAAGGAAATGAATATCATTTACACACCAAACAACTTCCTGTTCAAACACACACGCGTGTTTCTATGAATCATCGCTGCTCTGACGTCATCGCTGCTCTGACATCATCGCTGCTCTGACGTCAGCGCTGCTCTGACATCATCGCTGTTGTTGCTGAACTTGAGAAACTTTTCACTTCCTGAAGTGAAAAGTGACTTTAAGCCTCGCTCGTCCCTGCAGGCTTCCTCCTCTGACCTTTGACCCCATTTTAAAACTACAGAAAATATATTAAACATGTTCATGTGTCCTGCGACCTCACGTGCACGCACACACACACGCACGTAAAATAAAATCATTCATACAGAGAAAACAACAACAGTAAAACAATAACTTTCATCATAAATAACAAATAAATATCAGTCATAAATAAAAATAGTATAAATAACCTGCAGTTTCTGATGACAGCAGATAAATATAAACTCATTTTAAAGTCCTCACCAAACATTTACACCCAAACACCAAATAAATAAATATAAATATACAGAAACAAACATGTTTCCTCCCTGAAGCGTTCAGAAACCATCTGCAGACGAAGCGTTCACAGGAAGTTAAAGAGCAGCTGAGCCGCTGTGACGACAATGCACTTCCTGTTGCTGCTTCACAATAAAAGCATCTGCATGATTCACCAATGGAGAAGCTTTTAATGTGAAACAGGAGCAGCAGGAAGTTTGAATGATCAGTAATTACGGTAACGTTCAAGTCTGATTAGAGCTGCAAATAACGATTGTTTTCATTATCGATCATCACAATCAATCGTTTGGTCTGAAAGTGTCCGAAAACACTGAAAGCAGAAAAGTTTTGCTTAAAATTGTCTCTAACGATTAATCAATTATTAAAATTGCTGCCAATTAATTTTCTGGCAATCGATTAACTGATAAATGATCAGAGTGCAACACACACTCATGCCAGTTGTCCAATAAACTGTAAAAATCAGCAACGATCTACAAAATAAAAGTTCTTCTTCTTTTCTTTTTGCTTCTTCCGATCAGAAATAATCAAAGTGTGTTTTTACTGCTCAGACGTCTGCAAGCTTCCTGGCTTTTCTAAACGCTGCAGACAGAAGCTGAGCAGGTTCAGACCTGCAGATCTCAGATCTGTCACAGTCGTCTCTCTTCAGTCCTGGAAGCTTTTTAAACTCGTTCACATTCCAGCTGATGGTCCCTGCAGCACGTCGGCCAATCAGATGAGCCGAGCCGCCGCTGCCGCTTCGCTCTGCAGGATGGTTCTGGACTCGTTTCCTGCTGAACCTGCGAGTCTCTGTGTTACAGCTGAGACTCAGTTGACGGATCTGTGGTTTGGACTCGCTGAATATATAAATATAAATATCTGAATTCAGCTCTGTGAGAATATTTTGTACAGAAGAAGAATGTGTGACGTCTTTAAGCTCTGAAGAAGAAACGATGTTGCTGAAACATCAGAAGCTGCTGTTGTATTAAGACGTGAACGACAA
This sequence comes from Siniperca chuatsi, assembly GCF_020085105.1. NCBI lineage: Eukaryota > Metazoa > Chordata > Actinopteri > Centrarchiformes > Sinipercidae > Siniperca > Siniperca chuatsi. The sequence continues at coordinate 482,831 of NC_058062.1, forward strand.
AGAGTGGAGAGTCTTTCCGGCTGCGGATCTCGGCTGGCATACGGCAACTCACGAGGAAAAAACTGAGTCTGTTCGGCCATCGATCGCTGATCAATAAAATATCTCCCAGGAGGCATTGCAGGCAGACACAGCTGATCTGTCCCGTCAGGTCGTCGGGGTCACCGGCTCCTCCAGAGGTCATGAACGATCACAATCAACTTTAACTCCGTCCAGGTCATCCCGATGTGTCCGTGTGTCCTTGAACGCAGCGCGGTGTCGTCCCTGGTGGGCGGGGCTTAGCGTGTACCTTCAGCTCGGGGCCTGTGGGTGGCGATGGCTCTCAGGCTGCGGATCAGGTCGTGACAGAAGGAGCGAAGCTGCGTCAGCGTCAGGTGGGCCGCCACCTGGACATCGTAGTTACCATGGAGACGGGAGGCCAGGTCCAGACTGTGGTTCTGATCCACCGCGCCGCCGAGCTGAGCCACCTCCTTCATCTAAAACACAGAAACACTGCTGTTAGCATGGTGCGTGGGAGCAGCCAATCACAGTGAAGCGCCCGAGCACAGGAAGTGAACGTCACGGCAGGTGTGTGCGCGCTACCTTGTTGATGTGTGTCAGCAGGTCTCTGAGGTCAGCTCGCAGGTCGCTCAGTCCACTCAGTCTGTCAGACAAAACTCCCAGCAGCCCTTGGTACAGCCGGCTGCCCGCTGACATGCGACTCACGCAGGTGTCCTGCAGGGGGCGACGGAGGACAGACAGGTAAACCAGGTGAGTGTCGACAGACGGAATCAAACTGAGACTGAAGTTGAAAAACATTTCAGATTCACAGTAAATATTTTATTCATTCATGTTTTTATCCTCTGACACTGAAACATCCACCGGTTTACTGGACCATCTCAGACCTCCTAAAGGACCACCTGGCCCTCTTCAAAGACCCCCAGAACCTCCTCCAGAACCCTCTAAACAACTTCAGGACCCCAAGAACACATTTAGTTACCCACCACTAGAACCTCCTCATGGGCTGAACTGAATGAACCTTCTAGGCACTCCAAGACCCACCTAAGGGACCCCTTAAACCTCCTCAAAAACCTCCCGATCCAGCTAAAGGACCACAAGAACCCCACGGCCACCTAAGAACCACGTCAAGATTCAGGGGCCTCCTCGAGGACTGAATGAACCCCCTGCCGAACCTCCTTCAGGACCCTAAAGACCCCCCTCAGCCCCGCCTACAACACCCCCAGACTGCAGACTGACCAGTGTGAAGCGTTCAGACAGCGGTTTGAGAACGGGGGCGGCGGGGATGCCCAGTGATGTCACCATCATCTGCAGGTTTGTTGTCTGTGTGGAAGGGTCAAGGGTCAAACCCTGAGGAGGACAGGAAGAGGTTATTAACACGTGAAGAAGAAAAGCAGCCAATAGGAGTCCAGGCGACTCAGAAGTCTGGCGTACCTCAGTGTTGATGGTGGCGGTGTGCACGGCGGGGATGTCTCTCAGGATTTTCTCCACCAGCGTCTTCGCCCGCTCGGCCGCCTCTCTGAATGCCGCCGGCTGGTCGGACGGCGAGCTGACGGGAGCTGATTGGACCAAAACTGCAAACAGGAAGTAGTGCAGCAGGGCGACGACTGGAGGAAGAAACAGGATGTTTATTTACCGACAGTTCGCCGGATAACATTCAGTATCAAGAGAGATAAAATACATAAAACTGTCAGGATCTTTATTAAATATATAATCTCCTCTTTTAATAGACACGTTTCAAGTATTAAGAGTCGTGAGTTTAATAGGAACTAATGATTTCACTAATGTTACAAATCATCAATTAACCCTTTATAGATATATATATAAAGTATAATTAAGTCATTAATATGCTGTTATACATTATTATTTCTAACTATATTATTTATATATTAACATTTGCAGCTGCTGACCAAATGAATGATTGATTATTACTGATTTTAATATTTATAACTACAGACTTGGTGGTTTATTAGAAAGTGAAAAACTATTCAGTGTTTATTAATGTTTATCAACATTTCTTGCAGATTTTTTACCAAATATAAATAATCAACCAGCAGCCCAGAAGTTGTTCTTATGAACGGCTTATAACTGATCTATGAAGCATTAGTAAATTATTTATTAACCGTTAATCATTAGTTACAAGACTTTTTCCTGTGATCACAACACAAATAAAACCCACAGTATTCTCAGTTTACAGAAAGTAAACGTGTTTTCACTTCACTAAAGATAAGAGCTAACAGGATGTTAGCGAAGACAGTACAACCAGACGGAGAGTCTGCAGCTATGCTAGCAGCTCTGTGAGGCTGTATTTAGCCACAGTGGTGCTTTGAGCTAAATGCTAACATCAGCATGCTAACATGCTGATGTTCAGCAGGTATGTTTACCATGTTCTCCATCTTAGTTTAGCATGTTAGCATTAGCTATGAATGTCAGCTCTGCAGGTGTTTGGTCAGAAACCAAAGTGTCGGACACGTTAACATGTCGCCCTGATGGTGGCGCTAGCGGGAGGGGAGCATGAACGATGAAGCACGTTTCATCACAGTCCAGCAGCTGCTGAGACGCTTCAGTCTGAACCAAAGTGGAGGACGGAAATCCATAGAGCTGCGATGCTAGCTCTGTTAGCTTATGATTACTAAAAATGACCAAAATGGCAAAATAGTTGCCAAATGAATAATTGATTAACTTGAGTCTATCTTACAGTCCTGTGTTAGTTACAGCTTTAATTTATTCTTACTCAGCAGTTTTGGCACGAAACACCCTCCATACCCCAGTGAGCCTGGCACTGATAACCCCCCATACGCTGACCGGGGGGCGCGGGTCTGCGCAGGTGATCGCAGTCAGCGCAGGTTCACGTTTTGACAGAAAAGTCGATTTTTTTTAAAAATGTGATTCTGTTAAAGTTTGTTTTTGTTGAGTCACACATGTGTGTTTGCTCCTCCACCGAACTTCATGCATGTTTCTGATGATTTAAGCGGCCTCTCCTCTGAGCGTCAGGGACAATAAAAGTTGGCTCTTACCTGTCAGGGTGTTCATGTCTGTCAGGGCGGCTGTCTGGCTCTCGGTCTCGGTGTGTGTCCGCCGCTGAACTCGGTAAATTCTGCTTTTGCTTCCATTTGCAGCAGTTTGGACCTTTTATCTGCACCCTCTCCCGCGGGGGTTTCCCGTTGACGGGCACCGACAGCACCGTCACTCTCCGTGGAGTCATACAGATAAATCCCGAAGTGACGAAGCTTGTGAAAACTTGTTGCGTCACAACCAACCGTAGATCCGCGGGGAGAGACAGGAAACCTGCAGGGTCTCACCTGCCGCCACGACACGTGACTTCACACCTTTATCTGTGCCTTTAATCCAGATTCTTAACAGCTCGGAGTCGGAGGCAGGAAGGAAACTCTCTCAGGTGCATTAACTGACTCCAACTGGTCACCGATCAGGTCTTTAAACCAGTTCACCTCCCATCACATCCAGTGAAACCAGTGATGCCATGCAAGAGTTAATATTTCATTATTAGGCATGGAGGAAGCGTCTCTAACCACACACTGTAAAACTCCACTTCAGGTAAATGAAGCGTGAAGCGCGACGCCTGGCTGAAGGTGTGTGTGCCGCTTCACTTCCTGTGTCGTCATGTTTCTTTAAGAAATCCTGGACAAACTGAGTCAGCAGAAAACGCGTTTCAGATGTTTGGCTTCCGGCCGCCGCTCAGGAAGCGCGTCATCGGACTGCAGAAGTCTCCAAACCTTCTTTCAGCTTTTGTTTCAACATTTGGGAAGAAGTTTGTTTCACAACTGAGTCTGATTCACAGGCAAGAGACCACCTGACCTCATTTCTCCTCTGCCACATCTTTATTATTAATAAATAATAATAATAATAATAATAATACAGGCATATTCATGTGAAATCAGCTTTTTAACGTTAGTTTAAACATTAACTTTATGCACTGCTGTGCAGTTTAAAATGTAACGACGCTTCATTTTTTATCAGCTGATGTTCGCCAAGACGTTTAGTTTGTTTTCAGCGGGATCAATGATCGTAATCAATAAGCTCCTAACGCCCGAGGCTCACAGCAGCCAGTCCACCGACGCCAGAGCTGTTATATATTCTATCATCAGGTTATTATTCCTCGTGCATTAATGTAAAGCAGGATGTTGCTGCTGCAGCTGGTGGAGCTGGAGCTCATGTTGAACCGGTTTGTATCGGACTGCAGCTGATGATGCTTTTCATTCCGGATCGAATGATTTTCTGTCAGTCGACTAATCGATTAATCGATTAATCGATTCAACTGAACTCGTACAAACAGTTGGGAGTTTCATTTATAACAAAACATCAGATTTTATAAACTCTTCACGTGTTTAGTGTAAAAATGTGAATCTGTAAAGTAACTGAAGCCGTCAGATGAATGAGGGGAAGTAAAGTCCAGTGTTTCCGTCGGAGACGAGGCGGAAGCAGAAAGACTCGCGTAAAGTAAAGCACCTGAGTAAAGTAAAGCACCTGAGTAAAGTAAAGCACCTGTGTAAAGTAAAGCACCTGAGTAAAGTAAAGCACCTGAGTAAAGTAAAGCACCTGTGTAAAGTAAAGCACCTGAGTAAAGTAAAGCACCTGAGTAAAGCACCTGAGTAAAGTAAAGCACCTGAGTAAAGTAAAGCACCTGTGTAAAGTAAAGCACCTGTGTAAAGTAAAGCACCTGAGTAAAGTAAAGCACCTGAGTAAAGTAAAGCACCTGAGTAAAGTAAAGCACCTGTGTAAAGCACCTGAGTAAAGTAAAGCACCTGAGTAAAGTAAAGCACCTGTGTAAAGTAAAGCACCTGAGTAAAGTAAAGCACCTGAGTAAAGTAAAGCACCTGAGTAAAGTAAAGCACCTGAGTAAAGTGTGTAAAGTAAAGCACCTGAGTAAAGTAAAGCACCTGAGTAAAGTAAAGCACCTGTGTAAAAAGCACCTGAGTAAAGTAAAAAGCACCTGAGTAAAGTAAAGCACCTGTGTAAAGTAGCACCTGAGTAAAGTAAAGCACCTGAGTAAAGTAAAGCACCTGTGTAAAGTAAAGCACCTGAGTAAAGTAAAGCACCTGAGTAAAGTAAAGCACCTGAGTAAAGTAAAGCACCTGAGTAAAGCACCTGAGTAAAGTAAAGCACCTGAGTAAAGCACCTGAGTAAAGTAAAGCACCTGAGTAAAGTAAAGCACCTGAGTAAAGCACCTGTGTAAAGTAAAGCACCTGAGTAAAGCACCTGTGTAAAGTAAAGCACCTGAGTAAAGTAAAGCACCTGAGTAAAGTAAAGCACCTGTGTAAAGTAAAGCACCTGAGTAAAGTAAAGCACCTGTGTAAAGTAAAGCACCTGAGTAAAGTAAAGCACCTGAGTAAAGCACCTGAGTAAAGTAAAGCACCTGAGTAAAGTAAAGCACCTGAGTAAAGCACCTGAGTAAAGCACCTGAGTAAAGTAAAGCACCTGAGTAAAGCACCTGAGTAAAGTAAAGCACCTGAGAAAAGTAAAGCACCTGAGTAAAGTAAAGCACCTGAGTAAAGTAAAGCACCTGTGTAAAGTAAAGCACCTGAGTAAAGTAAAGCACCTGAGTAAAGTAAAGCACCTGTGTAAAGCACCTGAGTAAAGTAAAGCACCTGAGTAAAGTAAAGCACCTGAGTAAAGTAAAGCACCTGAGTAAAGTAAAGCACCTGAGTAAAGTAAAGCACCTGTGTAAAGTAAAGCACCTGAGTAAAGTAAAGCACCTGAGTAAAGTAAAGCACCTGAGTAGTAAAGCACCTGAGTAAAGCACCTGAAAAGCACCTGAGTAAAGCACCTGAGTAAAGTAAAGCACCTGAGTAAAGTAAAGCACCTGAGTAAAGCACCTGTGTAAAGTAAAGCACCTGAGTAAAGGAACTGTGTAAAGTAAAGCACCTGAGTAAAGTAAAGCACCTGAGTAAAGTAAAGCACCTGTGTAAAGTAAAGCACCTGAGTAAAGTAAAGCACCTGAGTAAAGTAAAGCACCTGTGTAAAGTAAAGCACCTGAGTAAAGTAAAGCACCTGTGTAAAGTAAAGCACCTGAGTAAAGTAAAGCACCTGAGTAAAGCACCTGAGTAAAGTAAAGCACCTGAGTAAAGTAAAGCACCTGAGTAAAGCACCTGAGTAAAGCACCTGAGTAAAGTAAAGCACCTGAGTAAAGCACCTGAGTAAAGTAAAGCACCTGAGAAAAGTAAAGCACCTGAGTAAAGTAAAGCACCTGAGTAAAGTAAAGCACCTGAGTAAAGCACCTGAGTAAAGTAAAGCACCTGAGTAAAGTAAAGCACCTGTGTAAAGTAAAGCACCTGAGTAAAGTAAAGCACCTGAGTAAAGTAAAGCACCTGTGTAAAGTAAAGCACCTGAGTAAAGTAAAGCACCTGAGTAAAGTAAAGCACCTGAGTAAAGCACCTGAGTAAAGTAAAGCACCTGAGTAAAGCACCTGAGTAAAGTAAAGCACCTGAGTAAAGTAAAGCACCTGAGTAAAGCACCTGTGTAAAGTAAAGCACCTGAGTAAAGCACCTGTGTAAAGTAAAGCACCTGAGTAAAGTAAAGCACCTGAGTAAAGTAAAGCACCTGTGTAAAGTAAAGCACCTGAGTAAAGTAAAGCACCTGTGTAAAGTAAAGCACCTGAGTAAAGTAAAGCACCTGAGTAAAGCACCTGAGTAAAGTAAAGCACCTGAGTAAAGTAAAGCACCTGAGTAAAGCACCTGAGTAAAGCACCTGAGTAAAGTAAAGCACCTGAGTAAAGCACCTGAGTAAAGTAAAGCACCTGAGAAAAGTAAAGCACCTGAGTAAAGTAAAGCACCTGAGTAAAGTAAAGCACCTGTGTAAAGTAAAGCACCTGAGTAAAGTAAAGCACCTGAGTAAAGTAAAGCACCTGTGTAAAGCACCTGAGTAAAGTAAAGCACCTGAGTAAAGTAAAGCACCTGAGTAAAGTAAAGCACCTGAGTAAAGTAAAGCACCTGAGTAAAGTAAAGCACCTGTGTAAAGTAAAGCACCTGAGTAAAGTAAAGCACCTGAGTAAAGTAAAGCACCTGAGTAAAGCACCTGAGTAAAGTAAAGCACCTGAGTAAAGCACCTGAGTAAAGTAAAGCACCTGAGTAAAGTAAAGCACCTGAGTAAAGCACCTGTGTAAAGTAAAGCACCTGAGTAAAGCACCTGTGTAAAGTAAAGCACCTGAGTAAAGTAAAGCACCTGAGTAAAGTAAAGCACCTGTGTAAAGTAAAGCACCTGAGTAAAGTAAAGCACCTGAGTAAAGTAAAGCACCTGTGTAAAGTAAAGCACCTGAGTAAAGTAAAGCACCTGTGTAAAGTAAAGCACCTGAGTAAAGTAAAGCACCTGAGTAAAGCACCTGAGTAAAGTAAAGCACCTGAGTAAAGTAAAGCACCTGAGTAAAGCACCTGAGTAAAGCACCTGAGTAAAGTAAAGCACCTGAGTAAAGCACCTGAGTAAAGTAAAGCACCTGAGAAAAGTAAAGCACCTGAGTAAAGTAAAGCACCTGAGTAAAGTAAAGCACCTGAGTAAAGCACCTGAGTAAAGTAAAGCACCTGAGTAAAGCACCTGAGTAAAGTAAAGCACCTGAGTAAAGTAAAGCACCTGAGTAAAGCACCTGAGTAAAGCACCTGAGTAAAGTAAAGCACCTGAGTAAAGTAAAGCACCTGAGTAAAGTAAAGCACCTGAGTAAAGTAAAGCACCTGAGTAAAGGTGCAGAGTTTCTTTCCACCGCTGAACACATTAATGTTCAGGAAACTCTCCAGCTGCAAAGAAACTCCTTCAATCGATCTCCGCTTTCAGGAGACGAAGTCAACGTACGCACACTCACAGGAAGCAGACTTTCTGATGATACCTGTGTGTTCTGAACGCAGGACGTTTACTTTTTACAGTGTGGGATTACCTGTTAGAGTTAAAGGCCGTTTGAAACAGGAAGCTCCGTTTGTTTTCTCGCGATGCAAATTCCTAAAATAATGTGCAACTAATCAAAGGACCCCTGAGGGTCTGGGGCCCTGAAGATCTGGGGCCCTGAAGGTCTGGGGCCCCTGAAGGTCTGGGGCCCCATGAAGGTCTGGGACCCCTGAGGGTCTGGGGCCATTCATTCATTCCTGACGTTGGTAACACAAAGTCTGTGTGATCAAATATTCTAAACTCAAGGTTCTCTTACTAGCTTTTTCTGGAACTTTCAACCACATCCCACAGTCTTCTTCAGTGAACAGAACTGGCTCCTCCCTGCAGGGATCCTGGACTCAATGAATACTGGAAACAAAGGAGACTCTGGTCACATGACAACACCTGAGCCAATACCATCTAGAGGAAGACCATGAGATGCAGTCAAAAGCTCCAGGAAAAAGAAAGTAAGTGGACCTTGTGTTTGCAATATGTTATCACATGAAATGTTTTTTTATTTAATTCAGGAAGCAGACGGACACACACACACACACACAGGTGAGCTGTCACACACACACACACACACACACACACACACACACACAGGTGAGCTGTCACACACACACACACAGGTGAGCTGTCACACACACACACACACACACACAGGTGAGCTGTCACACACACACACACACACACACACACAGGTGAGCTGTCACACACACACACACACACACACACACACAGGTGAGCTGTCACACACACACACACACAGGTGAGCTCTCACACACACACACACACACACACACACACACACACACACACACAGGTGAGCTGTCTCTCTCACACACAGGTGAGCCGTCACACACACACACACACACAGGTGAGCTGTCACACACACACACACAGGTGAGCTGTCTCTCTCTCACACACACACACAGGTGAGCTGTCTCTCTCACACACAGGTGAGCCGTCACACACACACACACACACAGGTGAGCTGTCTCTCTCACACACACACACACACAGGTGAGCTGTCTCTCTCTCACACACACACACAGGTGAGCTGTCACACACACACACACACACACACACAGGTGAGCTGCCACACATGGCAGCACGGCTCGGGAGTGAGAGCGGTCGTCCAGTTACGGGTCGGTCCCTGGTCTGGTCCCTGGCGCGCAGGTGAGCCATCAGTGTGCGTGGGTGAAGGGAAACAGTAAGGTGACACTGAAAATCAGCTTTTCCACTGGAACTTTCCACCGACACTAATTTCCACATTTTCCCAGTGCAGTTCTGAATGGCGTGTGCCGGGCGGCCTGAGGGTGCAGATCAGTCCTGACTCACATGGTTATGAAACGTTTCTGTCGTCACAGCTGGAGGAGCTCCGACTCAAGAGGCTGCTGGGAAACTGGTTCTGGGTCAGTTCTGATTTACTTCAGGTTTTGGGTTTGAAGGACATCTGATTTCCTAAAACGCATCTCAGGGAGAGAGGAGGCTGGAGCAGGACGCCACGGTGACGCTTCTGTATTCACAAGACGCGTTAATGATTTAAGATCAAACTTTCCGACCTTCACCGTTTGTGTGTCGGCCTCTTTAGTATACTGCAGCCCGTATAACTCCGTCACATGTATAACTCCGTCACATGTATAATATACTGCAGCCCGTATAACTCCGTCACATGTATAACTCCGTCACATGTATAATATACTGCAGCCCGTATAACTCCGTCACATGTATAACTCCGTCACATGTATAATATACTGCAGCCCGTATAACTCCGTCACATGTATAACTCCGTCACATGTATAATATACTGCAGCCCGTATAACTCCGTCACATGTATAACTCCGTCACATGTATAATATACTGCAGCCCGTATAACTCCGTCACATGTATAACTCCGTCACATGTATAATATACTGCAGCCCGTATAACTCCGTCACATGTATAATATACTGCAGCCCGTATAACTCCGTCACATGTATAATATACTGCAGCCCGTATAACTCCGTCACATGTATAACTCCGTCACATATACAGCGGTGTGAAAAAGTGTTCCCCCTTCCTGATTTCTTATTTTTTTGCATGTTTGTCACTTAAATGTTTCAGATCATCAAACTAATTTAAATATTAGTCAAAGAAAGAAGACAAGTAAACACAACATGCAGTTTTTAAATGAAGGTTGTTATTATTAAGGGAAAACAAAATCCAAACCTACATGGCCCTGTGTGAAAAAGTGATTGCCCCCTAAACCTAATAACTGGTTGCTCCACCCTTAGCAGCAACAACTGCAACCAAGCGTTTGCAATAACTTGCAACTTTTGTCTCGTCAGTCCAGAGTATTTTCCCAAAAGTCTTGGGGATCATCAAGATGTTTTCTGGCAAAAATGAGACGAGCCTTAATGTTCTTTTTGCTCAGCAGTGGTTTTCGTCTTGGAGCTCTGCCATGCCGGCCATTTTTGCCCAGTCTCTTTCTTATGGTGGAGTCATGAACACTGACCTGAACTGAGGCGAGTGAGGCCTGCAGTTCTTTGGATGTTGTTGTGGGGCCTTTTGTGACCTCTTGGATGAGTCGTCGCTGCGCTCTTGGGGTAATTTTGGTCGGCCGGCCACTCCTGGGAAGGTTCGCCACTGTTCCATGTTTTCGTCATTTGTGGATAATAACTCTCACTGTGGTTCGCTGGAGTCCCAAAGCTTTAGAAATGGCTTTATAACCTTTTCCAGTCTGAAAGATCTCAATTACTTTCTTTCTCATTTGTTCCTGAATTTCCCTGGATCTCTGCATGATGTCTAGCTTTTGAAGATCTTTTGGTCTACTTCACTCGGTCAGGCAGGTCCTATTTAAGTGATTTCTTGATTGAGAACAGGTGTGGCAGTAATGAGGCCTGGGTGTGCCTGGAGAAACTGAACTCAGGTGTGATAAACCACAGTTAAGTTTTAACAGGTGGGGCAATCACTTTTTCACACCACTGTATGTATACACACTCACACCTCAGTAACTCTGTCACATGTATAATATATTGTGTGTGTGTGTGTGTCAGAGTCCGCTTCATATTTACGTCACTGTAACAGAAGGTCTTCGAACGTTAAGCAGAAGTTTAACGTGAAGTCGAGACAATATTTGATTACTGTGGAATTTTCTTCAGACTGTTTTTCATTTGAACAGATTTGTGAAAACGTGTTTTTCTGCAGTTCGCTGTCGCATCAGAAACGTGGCTACAGTCCACTTCCTGCTGACATACCGTTTCCGTGGTAACAACGAACAAACCTTTATTAACTACACTCGTGTGTGACAGCAGGTCAGAGCTGCAGAGAAAAGACTACGTTACCCAGAAAACCACAGAAACAAACGTGTGTAAACAAAACCAAAGTGTGTTTTATTTGTCTGAGTGAGAGAAACAACAAACAGCAGGAATACACAGCAGAGAGGGAGGAGAGAGAGGAGAGGGGGATTGTGGGTAATAACTGATCTACTAACATCAGCGTGCAGACACGCAACTACTTCCTGTCTGCACAGGAAGTCAGCAGGGAGGATCATGGGAAGCTGTCGTCGTCGTCTTCAGCCATTTCTTTGGCGAACTCCAGATCCTGCTGCTCCCGCTCCCGACGCTCCTGAACGCAGCACGGACACAGAAACACAGACACGTGAGAAACGACAGTCACATGACGTTTTATTTTATTCTGTATGCAGAGCTTCCTGCCCGGCGGCTCAGAGACGCCCGAACACTTGTCTCTGACGATTCCTGCTTCTCCAAGTACGACTCCAGCGAAACGGACTCACGTGTTAAACCCGATGGAGCTTCACAGGCGGAGCGCTTCGTTCTTTCTACCAACAGACCGTTTACAGGACGGAGCTCAGTGAAGGAGGCGGGGCCGACTTTAAATACCGTCAAACACACGGACGCTGATACGGAGACGCTGCATCGAGGTGAGCGTTGGCCGATTAGTCGCACAGGTGTGTGTGCGGTATATATTTATTGTATTTCAGCTCCAGCGGTGACGTCGGAGGATTTCAGACTTTTAAAAACAGAAACATTGTTCTAATTTCATTATTGTCCGTTTTAGTCTTTGAACAAATAAACAAAAAGAATATTAAGACTTTTTCTGAAAATTACTACTTTCTCACAACACTGTCACTATAAATCTGAACTTCGTCACATTGTGACACTGCACTTCTTCAGCGGACTGCGGCGTTTAACCAGCAGCACGTTTTCTTCTTCTCCCACTTTGTTTGATCGTCTTTGTTCTTCTTACAGCGGGAAACTAACGAGCCTCAGCCGAAGAATCTTTAACCAATCACACAAACGTAA
>NC_058062.1:497500-510000 GCF_020085105.1 Siniperca chuatsi
GTGTGTCTCAGGTGTGTGTGTTACCTTGACAGACAGGCTGTGTGTGTCTCAGGTGTGTCTCAGGTGTGTGTGTTACCTTGACAGACAGGCTGTGTGTGTCTCAGGTGTGTCTCAGGTGTGTGTGTTACCTTGACAGACATGTTGTGGATGTCCAGGCAGAAGGAGATTCTCTGGTGAAAAGCCAGCTGAGGCTCTCTGGTCCCGTAGATGTCCATAGTCTCTTTCGATTGGACGAAGCCTTTCTCGTGGTTGATGCTCGCCTCGATCACTCCGTCACGGATCGCCTGAAGGACACACAAACACACACACACACACACTTCACATCAGGGGTTTCCCAGCCACCGGTCCATGGGCTGTATTTCTAACCTGAGTCCAGCTTGTTACGGTGTTTGTGTGAGAGTGAGTGCTCTGTTCCCGTGAGGATCTTTGAGAGTGAATTCCCAGGTGTCTCCTTCTGATTGGCTGGATTTGTGGGTCCTGCTGCTGATTGGTCGCCTCGGCCTCAGGAGTCCTGTGTGTGCGTTTGTTTGTAGTAATAAATGATTTCCCTTCACAGAGCCAGCTGAGTCGGAGATGTCCTTAAAAGGCCACCATACAGAGGAAAGGGTACCACCGGGACCAGAACCCGACGGGTCGGATTATTTTCAAATGTAACTTAAGAAAATTCCCTCTCTGACTCGGCCAATCATCTGCGTCGGTGTGCGTCATGTGTCGTCAGTAGAAACACAAAGCCTGCTGGGAAGCAGGAAGAGAGACGGTGTAGCCGACGCGTGGCATTAGCCTGGCGAGCTAACGGTCAGTGATGGATGAATTAAAGCAAAAGCGGAGCTTCTAAAAACCCCAGTGACTTGGGGAAGAGCATTGCATTGTGGGAACATTATGATGTTGTTGTGACAACAGATTAAAACCTCCCACCTTCCTCCTGATCACCAGCCTGGTGTCGGTACCAAGTTCTGTTCGGACTGTGGTCCAGTTCATCGGGACGATGCTGGGGACCGGTGATAACCGGTGAGAGCGACCCGTTAGACGCTGTGGGGTCACGTGACCTCTGGATCATCAGCTGGCAGACGTTCTGTACGCTCGGTGCTGCTGGGCAGCAGATAACTTTGTCTTGAACAAATAATAAAACCACAGCCCTGGTTCGGGTCCGACAGACGGGGGGTACAGCAGGTTCAGGTCTGGGGCAGAACTCGACCCACTAGTGGTAAAAGATTTAAGACTAGACTAGAAAGGTTTTCCTTGTTACCTTGGCGACGATGAACTCTGCGTCCTCCGGGCTGTCGAGCTGCAGCTTCTGAGCGATGTCGGCCAGAGAGATACGAGAGTACGACAGGCTGATCATACGCACACCTAAACACACACAGAAACACGCATCAGTGATTAAACACCTGAGTCGATCAGATGAACACACACACAGTGACGTGTGATGTCAGAGGTGATGTGGCCTGTGATTGGCTCACCGGTCTTGATGACATTGTGTCTCAGGCGGATGATGAGTGTGTATGTCCCGTCCGTCTGAAACTTCTCCCCAAACTGCTCCAACGCCTGGTTAAACTTGGCCAGGTTACCTGTTCTCACCGCTGAACACACACACACACACACACACACACACACACACACACACACGATCACACTGAGGTTTACAATTTAAGTTTCACAAAAATTATTTCTTTCATTTAATTTATAATATAAATATAATGAAAGATATAAATAGATATAATCAATAACAACCCAACAAACCCTGTAAGCCACAAATGTTTTGTTTGATAAATCACCTGAAATAACTGATTTTTGAAACTAATTAAAATATTAATGAAAACGCTACAAAGCGAAGTTTTCAGTGTGTGTGTAAATACTGACCCTGAGTCAGCAGGAAGTACGGCATCAGCGACCTCTTCAGCGACGGCTGTCTGAACTGCAGTCTGTCGGGGATCTCTCCCAGCAGCAGCTCCACCACGATCAGCAGCTTGTGGACCTGAAGTCAGAGTTTAATGTCCGTTAGCACTCGCGCGTTCGGACGCCACGTTCCTCAGAGAACTCGGGTTCCACTGCGGGAACCAGGAGCCTCGTGTCAGCACCGAGTAGGACCCAAACCAAACGCTTACGCGTGTTCAACAGACAGAGCGGCGCCAAAAAATACCAGGTTTATAAAACTGCACACACGCAATTTTCCCTTAAAAATCACAATCAACTTAAAAATGTGCCTCATAGTGTGTATCAGTGTGTATCAGTGTGTATCAGTGTGTATCAGTGTGTATTAGTGTGTAAAGGCGCGATCACGCAGCGACGCAGCGCTCAGTCCAACAGTTAGCCTATTTATCGCATAGTAATCAGCATTGAACTCACCTGAGAGATTCACCTGGCTGCTCAACCAACAGGAAGAAAGCGGTAAAGTAGTAAAGCCTCTTGCTTGATTTGATTGGCTGCCTGGGCCAAGTCTGACATTGAGTGGTGCCTGGCACTGAAAAGTTGAGAATATTTTAACGTCTACGCGTGTCTAAAAACCGCTAGAAAAACGCGACACGCCGCACAAGAGGAGCGCACGCCAGGCGCGCCGTACCGTAGGAAAACTGTTTTCCTGGCGACCCATTAACAGTGCGTAACCGTGCATAATGGTGCGTTACAGTAACAGTGCGTAACCGTGCGTTACAGTAACCGTGCGTTACAGTAACCGTGCGTTACAGCGCGTATCAGTGTGCGTTACAGTGCGTATCAGTGTGCGTTACAGCGCGTATCAGTGTGCGTTACAGTGCGTATCAGTGTGCGTTACAGTGCGTATCAGTGTGCGTATTACAGCGCGTATCAGTGTGCGTTACAGTGCGTATCAGTGTGCGTATTACAGTGCGTATCAGTGTGCGTTACAGTGCGTATCAGTGTGCGTATTACAGCGCGTATCAGTGTGCGTTACAGTGCGTATCAGTGTGCGTTACAGTGCGCGATCGGTGTGCGTATTACAGCGCGTATCAGTGTGCGTTACAGTGCGTATTAGTGTAATGCGTTACAGCGCCAGATCAGTGTGCGTTACAGTGCGTATCAGTGTGCGTTACAGCGCGTATCAGTGTGCGTTACAGTGCGTATCAGTGTGCGTTACAGTGCGTATTAGTGTGCGTTACAGCGCGTATCAGTGTGCGTTACAGTGCGTATCAGTGTGCGTTACAGTGCGTATTAGTGTGCGTTACAGTGTGCGTTACAGTGCGTATTAGTGTGCGTTACAGTGTGCGTTACAGTGCGTATTAGTGTGCGTTACAGTGTGCGTTACAGTGTGCGTTACAGTGCGTAACTGACCGTCTGTTTGAAGCCCACAGCAGTGTGTTGTGGAGCTTTCCTCAGAGCGTTGGTCAGAGTCCTGCGCGCCTCAGAGTACTCCAACTGGATCGCCTTAATACGACCTGCAGGAGGTCACATGACACACAGGTGAGCACACAGGTACACAACAGGTACTCTAAATGCTAAACATAAAAATAACATGAACGAAGTGAACAGATCAAATTGTTCCGTCCCAGTTATAATGCAGCACAGGTAAAGAACTCACCTGTGTAGTACAGGTATCGGGCCCACTCGTTGTTGTTGGCGAGCTCAGGGAACACTGACTTGGACACGAGTTTCTCGGCCTGGTCGTACAGGTTGAAGTGCAGGTAGTTCCTCAGCAGCAGGTTGAGGAGGACGGCCTGACCGTCAGCGTCGTGGCGCAGAGTCGCCGTACGCAGGCGAGTGTGGAGGAAACTGAAGGGTTAAACACAGAGAGGCGGTTTACGTTACAAACAGGAAGTTCAGTGTAGGAAACATTCAGAAATATGAACAATAAATGAAGAGAAAAGGACAAAACTGATGGAAGCAACAAGAAGAAACTTTTTTCATCATCAATAAGTTCCTCAGTGAATTACTCTGGCCCCATTAACAGCTGGCATCAACATGTGATCTGTCTCTGATCCGCAGTGTCTCCACGTGATCAGGTCTCAGGTAAATGAGTCGGCTGGTCAGACTGCTCCTCACCTGTCTGAGATCAGGAGGCAGCAGGAGGTGGGCCTGCAGGACTGTTACATGTGATGCTGCCACGGAAACATCACTTTACTTAGTTACACACGACTTTACAGACGATGACATACGGAAACTTTGCTATCGTCTTTATGTAATCAGTCCTGACTTCAAACACAGACGTGTGCGTGTCTGTGTGTGTCTTTGTGCGTGTGCGTGTGTGTGTGTGTGTGCGGGTGTGTGTGTACCTGCGCATGGTGTCGAACTTGTTGAGGAACTCGTACACTCGGGCGTGGTAATAGTAACACTTGGCGGCGACCAGATCCAGAGCTCTGCGGTTCTTAGAGCCGATCTTCTGCAGCAGGTCGTCTGAAACCTTCTGAGCCTGAAACACAACAACATGAGCAGTGTTATCACCATCTTCATCATCACCTTCATCAACAATAAACAGTTCACCTTCACTGAGCCTGAAGGAGCCTAAAACTCAACGTCTATTTGCAGAAACTGATGTTGGAGCTCCCGACTGAAATGTTTCATATGGAACAGCTGACTCCGTGTTTCTGGCTACATACAGCGTTAGCAGTTTGAATTAAACTGAAGCTCCGGGGAAAATATTACGCCAAACTCCCTTTAAGAAATATGACATATTAACAATTCCTTACGTGTCCGCAAAAACACGTAACTAGAAACACGAGATAAAAGGCGTCATATGTCGACCATCTTCTTCTTGTCAATTTGGCATCAATAT
Source organism: Siniperca chuatsi (assembly GCF_020085105.1). Lineage (NCBI taxonomy): Eukaryota > Metazoa > Chordata > Actinopteri > Centrarchiformes > Sinipercidae > Siniperca > Siniperca chuatsi. The sequence goes on from NC_058062.1 coordinate 502,224, forward strand.
AATCCAAAAAGAGAAACTGTATTTCCGTACTTTCATACTTTCCGCACTTTTGGATTTTGTGCCTCAGCTCGCTACCAGCCTCCGTTGTTTAGCTGCGCTATTTTAGTGGGAGAAGACCGTGGGAATGAGAGGTGAACGTTTCAGAAACTAAGATTTCTCACTAAAATACGTGCTGGTTGATGGATCAGATACACGCCGAATTACAAACCGACTCATAACACTGTTAATTCGCCGTCTACCATGCGTGAGAGATGGTACCAGAGTAACTACCCGGTTTGCTGCTTCCCGTTTGGTGCTGGAGAGACACGTTCATGAGTTCAAACTGAGCCTCGTTCACTAAGTTCACTTTCATCTTCACGACATTAAACACTTAACAAGTTCTAAATATCTACAGCAGCTAACTGCAGGTGGAACTGCTGTTAGCTAACTGAACCAACTGATGCTAAGCTAGCGTTAGCATGCTAATCTCTGAGCCGTTCAGAGTGAAGAGTAAAGAGGTGATCTGGAGCACGGTCGACATCTCTGACCTGAAACTTGATAAATGCTGTTTAATAATGGCGTCAGTGAGTAAATAACGTTAGCTTAGCATAGTCAGATAGTTCCTCTCATTATAAACTGTTTGAATGCTACTAACTCAAACAGATTTCTGCGTGTCTGCAGACAGAAACAAACTAATACATTTACAAATTTCTCTTTGAGCCTCTGAAGCTGTGACGTTTGGAAGTTATGCTAGCTCCAGATGCTGCAGTGACTTCCTGTTTACATAGCTGCCTGCTCCTGATTGGATGGCGCTACAGATGTTTCCTAGCAACAGATTTACTGAAGTTTTAATGGTGCAACCTGGTTTAGTGAATCACTGAAACTGGTTCGTCGTTCCTGAGAACTGAAGGATCCATGAAGACCTGCTGAGACTCAGAGTCCTCAGCTTTTTCCGTCCCGACCCCCAATTTAAAAACACACAGACTCCTCCTGGGTTTTAGAGAACTTTTGTGCCCTCAGACACAAACCCTGACGAAGACAGACAGACCTCGGTGTATCTCTTGTTGTTGGTCAGGTGAACCACCAGCAGCAGCTGCAGGTAAGCCTCCACCTCCGGCAGCAGCGGAGCTGACGCTGCTTTACCCGTCCTCGGACGGAACTGGACGTCTCCGTCCGCCATCTCCATGGGCTGACAGACAGACAGACAGACAGCAGGTATCAATACTGATCATCTGATCACGTTTCCTCATTTAAATCATCATTGGCTCATTTTTCAGTGTTCAGTGCTGTTCAGACATTAAATTCGGAAACTCTAAGTTTGAATTACTTTGATAAAAGAAACCTTTTTTGTAGAAAATCATTGATTACACTCAAAGCAAGTGACTGAAAAATATTTTAATATATATATTTTGTTTCGGAGCCAAAACTCAAATCTGAAAACCTCCAAACAAGTTCTGCATCCAGCTTTTGTTTAATCTGCAAACCAAACCTCTGTGTGTTTTTGGCCCGTTTGTCAGACTGAAATACAGCTGCATTTAATGATTATTCAGGTAAGAAAAAACTCTCCAAAAAACACTTTAATAGGGAAAAATGGAAGAAGACTCTTTCAGTTATTTTATTTAATTATTATTTTTTAATTATGAAGATAAATATTAATTATTAATTGTCTTCCAACTGACTAACTGATGAATCGACTGATTGTTTCAGAACTAGACTGAAAAGGGCAGCTTGGAAAATAATTCTTGTAATGAGCATATTCCATTATTAGTGATGTATAGACTAAATGAACAATAATCAGCAGGTTAATCAATACTAAAATCCATCACTGATCACGACAAGCATCCCCACCTCCTCCAGGAAGGCGAGCAGGAAGTCTCTGGTGGTGGTGTTGTTGGTGAAGAAGCCAAAGATGGCTTTATGCAGCACGTTGGTGTTGAGACGACGGCTGGTGGACGGCAATGCTCTGAGAGCCCGAAGGACGAAGCGAGGCTCCTTCCCCGACACCGCCTTCTCTATCTGCTTCACATGCTCCTTAATGTCTGGGACACACACACACACACACACACACACACACACACACACACACACACACGAGAAGACATAAAGAAAAGAAACAGCAGAATGACAGAACGTCATGACAGAAAGACTCATCCCCCCACAATGCACCACAGAGCGCCACAGGAAGTCATGCGTTTGTGTGCGCATGCGCCAGCCCGCATGCTGCCCGTTGCCGTAGCTCCGTCTCGTCGTCTTACTTTTTCCAACTTAACTTTCCTTTTTCTTCCAAACTTGAGTAACTAGGACTACAAGTACCTGGGAGTCCATGTAAGGCAGTGTATTGTGTTGTCCACAAGATGTCGCTATACCGCTGTTGTGTTAAGGCAGATTCAAGTGCCTTTAGCATGGTTTGAACCTCTTGATGTACCGTAGTGTTGATACTTTTCCTCAGTTCGTGTTATCAACGCTATAGGTAAGCCATGTTAACGATAGTGGAAGTTGCAATGAAAAATATCTTCGTTGTTATCACACTAAAGTTCATTTTATTCAGATATTTTGTGTTTTAAACTGTTAAAGACCTAAATGCAGAGTAATACGGAGAGTTAAAATGTTTTATTCTTTCGTTTAAATGTGATTAATGTGTGGTGGCTAATGCAAAGCTATCTATTATAATATAAGCAGTGAGTGCTTGCTATTGAGTTACATGTGCATTGAAATGTACTTTGATAGTTTAAAATTTAACCTGAGTTCGTGTTATCAACGCTATAGATGTCGAGCTGTGGAATAAACTGTCAAGCCACAATCCCGAACCCCTCTGTGTCCGCGTCCCCTTCCTCTACCACCGTCCACGATCATTCACAACACAGCGCAGAGTAACAGCGGCGGAGCTGGAGATCAGTACGCGCAGAGAGAGAGAGAGAGAGAGAGAGAGAGAGAGAGAGAGAGAGAGAGAGAGAGGGGGAGAGAGAGAGAGAGAGAGAGGGGAGAGAGAGAGAGAGAGAGAGAGAGAGAGAGAGAGAGAGAGAGGGGAGAGAGAGAGAGAGGGCTACATACACATGGACAATAAACTGGACTGGACCAAGAACACTGAGGCTGTTTACAGGAAGGGCCAGAGCCGCCTCTGTTTCCTGAGGAGGCTGAGGTCCTTCAACATCTGCCGGACGATGCTGAAGATGTTTTATGAGTCTGTGGTGGCCGGTGCTGTCCTGTATGCTGTTGCATGCTGGGGCAGCGGGCTGAGGGCAGCAGGCTGAGGGCAGCAGGCTGAGGGTAGCGGACGCCAACAGGCTCAACAAACTGACCCATAAGGCCGGTGGCATTGTGGGGGTGGAGCTGGACTCTCTGGCGGTGGTGTCAGAGAGGAGGATGCTGGGTAAACTACACGCCATCTTGGACAGCGTCTCCCACCCGCTCCATGACGTGCTGGTCAAACAAAGGAGCGCCTTCAGCTGAAGACTCATCCCCCCACAATGCACCACAGAGCGCCACAGGAAGTCATTCCTGCCTGTGGCCATCAGACTCTTTAGCTCCTCCCTCTAAGTGTCAGTCTGTATGACCCGAAGGCACTAAACTGGACACTGATCATTAACATCTCTGCCATATTCTCTGTTTTCTGTTTAATTTATTGATATTTATTCATACTTCTATTACTGCTGTGCAACATCCTCCGTCTCATTATAATCTTAATAAGCTGCACTTAACTTGACAGTTCTCATTATTGCACTATTACTTATATTATTACACTGTAATATTACACCGTACATACTTATCAACCTCTAATCCACTTTGGTACTTTACACTTATTTTATTTTTATACTTAAATCCACTTGTACTATATTTATCTGGCCTGTATTACAGTGTGTTATATTTCATTAGTTAGTGCTTCTGCCCCTGTGTACAAAGAGTTTTTAGTGTAAATACAGAGGGGATTCACGTAGACCTGGTCTGAGGTGGTCTAAGATGTTTACCACCTGTTAGCGGTGTGACAGCAGAGAATCAGCCGGACATTTTGTCCGGTAACTTTCCTCTGAACCGAATCAAACCCACCCCGAGCCTCGTTACAGCGCTTCTCTGTCGGTGTTTACATTCCCGGTTCGTTAACGGTTAGCTTCATCACAGCGTTTAGCTGTTTATGCTAACAGGCTAACAGGCTAACAGCCGCTGACTTAGCGTTATCTTCAGTGAACAGGACCGACAGTAAACCCGCTCCTGTACCGGGCTCTCCCGGTGGTTTTAACGGTAATATTTAATCCCAGCTTTACCCTCCAGAGTCAGGCTGTCCAGCTCTTTGGGCTGTTTAGCCGCGTTAGCCGCCTCCTCCTCCGGCATCTCCACGTCCTGCGGCTCGGGGCCCGGGTCCTTCGGCTTCTCGGCTTTGGAGTCCCGGTCCCGGCCTCCCGCTTTGTCCCGCCGCTTGGCCGCTGTCTCCTTCATGATGTCTGGAAGACAAACAGCTCAGAGTCAGGACAAATAACAAGCTGCGTCCGGTCGGACACCTTAATTAAGCTGGGTGTTGATCTGCAGAGTCACCTCCACTCACTTCGGTTTCTTCGCTCCTACAATGACTGGCAACTATTTTGAAGCGCAAAGCATTGTGGGATGCTTCAGACAGTATAAGATGATCGCAGATACAGCAGAGCAGCTAATCGATAAAAGATGGATCGATTCAGTCCTCCTGTAAACTGGAACAGTTAAACTCTTTACTAAAAAACCTTTTTACTGACATAAACAAACAAATAAATAAACGAGTAAATACATAAATGAATTGCTTTATTTGATTCTGTTATAAAGAAATTAAATTAAATCTTGTTTCATCCGAAGCAACACACACACACAGCTCTCTCTCTTTACAGCACACACACACTGCTGTGACGTCAAGACTGCCACAGGAGGGCGCCAACGTTTCACAGGAAGTCACCTGGCCTCTATTATCACAGGTATGAGAAACAACCATTAGTTCAGGTTAGTGTATCTAACTGCACAAGTAACCAAACACAAAAAACACACAAAGGATTTAAAAACGTTTATAAAGACATCTCACCAAGAAAATAAATAAAACTACACTTAAATTTGATCAATGGATAAATTAAACAAAACGTAATCATGACACACATTGGAACAACATACAGGAAAATAACCACAAATCAAATGCACCGACATTAAAATGAGAAGATGTGAAAAGCTTCATTACAACTTCAGTTTTCCTCACTGCATTGAAAACCGCAAAGAACGGTACACAGGTGAGACCAAACAGCCACTTCACAAAGACTTTATCAGCACAGATGACACGCTAACTCAGGATTGCAGAGCGCCGTGCATTTGCATCTAAAAGCTACAAACCACACATTTGAAGACAGCGAGGTGGAGAGTCTAAGTAGAGAGAAGAGTTGGTTTGAAAGAGGAGTCAAAGAAGCCATTTTTGTGAAAAAAGAAAACCCCTCTTTGAACAGAAATGGTGGTCTGAGATTCAATCTGCCCAAAGTTTACCACAGTGTATTAGCACCTTGGTCAAGCCAATCACATGCTAATCAGGTACTTAACAGTGATGAGGGAGGTGCAGCCAGAAAACAACAGGCCTGATTACTGATTACTGGGCCATCATGGAAACTATTAGGTCAGTTTCAGGTGAAACTAGCTAATCAACAGATACTCAGGTAGACTCCTCCCTGAGGGCGGGGCTTAAGCAACACAGAGTAGCTTAAATTTCCGAGTTCTCAGACCATTTTCTCAATTGAGAATGACTTCCGGATGGGAGCCGAAACGTCTTGATTCTGAAAACAGCGTCCAGATGACTACGACTGAAACCTTTTCTACGATAGAACACTCCTGGACGAATGAGGGACGACCCCGTCTCATCATGTCCGAAGATCGACTGTATTCCAGCACCAGAAAATTCTTTTGGTGGTTTGGAGTGTTATGATTAATAAATGGGAAGCTGACTAACCAGATATATTTATGTTCAAACCAGTTCTTCAAAAATGATTAATTGTTCTTGTATTTGTTCTGAGGAGGTTCCAAGCGTCGCTATGGGCCTTGAGGAGGTTCCAGGGACGTTCTAGGGGTCCTTGAGGAGACATGCATCCTCGCTTTCAGGTTACTAACGCCAGTTCTTCCAGGACTTATTCCTGTGTTTTTGTCCTTTAGAAGAACATGTGATTTGCTCCGTTGACCTCCAGGTGGCACTCCGTCCTCTACACCTGCCGGCCCTGCAGAGCCTTGAGGTACTCCATATGTCGGCGGGCGTCCTCCTGGTTCTGTCGGATGTAGTAGACCAGGTAGGAGATGACCGCGGAGAACCAGAGGAACATGGTGACCAGCATCACCACATCAGTGGCTCTCCTCACAGACAGACACAGATCCCAGTCCTCCACCAGCAGGACCAGAGGCCTCCCAGCAGCTCCTGCAACACACACACGTTTACAGTCTGAAACACTCACACTGGACTTGTCATGTTTTCAGTTCAACTTCAGACTCTTCAACACAATTCGCTGCACACACACGGCTCTGATTGGCTGATGAGTGTAAACGTACCGAGGTTTGGGAGGTCCGAGGTTTGACAGACGACTTCAGAAAGAGACGACGGGTCCAGATCCAACTGAGGCGTCGACAGCTGAACACAAACAGGAAGACAGAAACACAGAATCCGTAGAGAATCACACAAACTGTTACAAGATTTATTAAACACTCTCCCAAAGATAACTCCACCTGTTAACTTCACCTGTACAGATTAAACTCACCTGCATCCTACAGTCACAGTGCCAGGGGTTGTGTGTGAGGTTGGTGTGAGCTCGCAGCCCGCCGAGCGCCGCAGGGTCCAACGTTGACAGCCGATTGGACGACAGGTCCAGGAAACGAAGCGAGGACGCCAAACCACGGAAACAACCGGCTTCCAGTGAGGAGAGCTGAGAGGAAACAGGAAACAGTTCCAGTCTCCCGTTGGTCTCCATCCATTTCTGTTTCAGATAAAGTGATGTGAGGTGTCGAGTACCTGGTTGTGCGACAGGTCGAGCTCATCGAGCAGCAACAGATCAGAGAAAGAGTCGGCCGGCAGAGAGCTGAGCAGGTTTTTATCCAGAAACAGACGCATGGTGAGGTTAGAGAGGCCGACAGGTACCTGAGGAGACAAACACCTGAGCGGCTCAGTTCTATCTGTGTGCTCACTACAAACATAAATACAGGAGTAACCAGCTCTGAAAAGATCCTGCTGGGCTGCCAAGCATGACAGCCATGCTGACAATAAGGGAATATAAATTCATCACTCACTCCCTGAACCTCGAATTGAGCTAACATTTTTAGCTAGAGAGCGAATGTTATCTAACTGACACTTTAGCTTGCCAGCTCACAAGCAACTGAAGGTTATATTAAAGGAACGCTTCGACATTTTAGGAAATCCACGTGTTAGCAATCCACGTTTGAAAATTAATTTGCAGCAGGTTTTGTCTTTATTTTTCTTTTCTTATGGAGCTAGGCTAGCAGTTTCCCCCTACTTCCAGTCTTTGTGCTAAGCTAGGCTAAACATGTCCTGGACCTGTCCCTGAAAATATCAGACTGGTCCTTTAAACCAAAGACCAAACATTTACCCAAACACACACACACAGACCTGTGCCAGTCTCAGTCCACTGCAGCGGACCGTCAGTCGTCCGTCTGGCTTCTCCGAGCATTGACAGATGTTGTTGGCGGAGACTCTGTCGCCGCGGCGCCGGAGGGCCACGGTAAATGCTGATGATGTCATCACCAGTTTGGGCCATGGAAGGATCAGGAGAAGAAGAAGAAGGATCCTCCGCTGTGGTGAGTCCACCAC